>NW_014577169.1:97026-103283 GCF_000485595.1 Priapulus caudatus | reverse complement strand
AGCTCTATTACTATAGCCGCTTAACATTAACTGCCGCTGCCTATAGACCACCCATGCGGGCATGCCGATGCGACCAACGTATCCCGATATATACCCCGACTATAAACGTCTGCTGCGTAGCAAATTAATGCCCTCTTAATTCCGACAGTTGAATATGCTTAAGTTATAGCCGCTATAAAATTGAACCTCTAACATCGTTGCAATGGTAACTTGCGGTATTCTGGTGAACAAACATTCGATTGTGTGTGTGTGTGCCTGTGCGCGTGTGCGTGCGTGGACGTATACGTGTGCATGAGCGCGTGTGAACGACACTTTCGACGAAGAAATGTTGACGTACCCGCGATCTGACAGTTGACGCCTGTGTAGCCGGCCCGACACGTACAAGCGTAGCTATTCACCTTGTTCGTGCAGCGACCCCCGTTTCTACACGGCTCCGACGCACACTCGTCGATCTCTGGATAGATTGCACACAACCATAGAGTATTAGTACTATAGACAAGGCTCTCACATTAGGGTTCGTTGCGCGAGTATTACCATAGATATATACAAACACAATGTGTTTGTATATATCTATGGAATTACATACGTGGGGCATTGCAATGCCATAGGCCCGACCTACTGAGTATAGAAAGGGCAAGTTAGAGGTTGTATATGTATTTGTATGATCGGAAGCGTTTGTACATACGCGTGCATGTAATGCGGAACCAAAACGGTGGGATGCAGACGTATATATATTTATATATTATTTATATTTATATTAATATTTATATTAATATTAATATATTATTTATATTAATATTTATATTAATATTAATTATTATTTATATAATATTATATATTATCTAATTGTGATAAGAGCTTGTTTTATATAGAATCATTGATGTCATATATGTATATATTTCGGCGTGCGTGCGTGCGTGCGTATCAACATTATGTCGGAATATATAAAATCATGAGTAAATAACGATAGATTATATTTATATAGATGTAGATATTATTCACGCCTGATAAAATCAAACGAATATATTCGTCAAGGCCGTAGTCTGAGCAAATTCCCAGAGCGGGCAAAATTTGTAAGAAATAAATCATATGTATGTAAGAAAAACGCTAATGTGATAATTGCGTTTTCATAATTGTTTTTGTTAATTGTAACTTTGTGCCATTAATAATTACATATATTCGATCTTGGGGTTGCTTATTTTTTATTTTGCCCAAAAAATCTAGGGAGGGGCTGCCCCACCCAGATGGACCTCGAGATTAACCAACTGGACCCCTAGAAACTACAAGCAAAACCGTGGCTGTCAAAAAATCAGATGGCGAGAAGACCATGACAAATTTGAACCAAGGTGGCAGAGAAGAGCACCGGATCGGAGCATATGACAGCAGCTGGGAAAGGTCTACGTCCAACGAAGGACAAGGGACGATGATTCGACCCAAGGCTGAAGAAGAAGAAAAAGAAGAAGAAGAAGAAGAAGAAGAAGAAGAAGAAGAAGAAGAAGAAGAAGAAGAAGAAAAAGAAGAAGAAGAAGAAAAAGAAGAAGAAGAAGAAGAAGAAGAAGAAGAAAAAGAAAAAGAAGAAGAAGAAGAAGATCAAACAACAAGAAGAAGAAAATAGAGTGGATTACTGCACTCTTTACCTGTATCGCAGTTGTTTCCCGTGAAGCCAGGTTTACAGTCACAAAAGAATCCACCCACCCTGTCGACGCACTGTCGATCTCTCGGGCATGGGCTGCTGTCACACTCGTTGATATCTGCGCGAGAAAATAAAGTGTCGAAAATAGAAAACAATGATCTTTTCATCGATAATATAAAATTGCTACTAACTATTTACTGCTACTATACATTACATTTTACATTTTATTTACTGCTACGTTACATTAACCATGTCATTTTTCCACTCAGTGCTGTGATATTTCACGTAGAAAACTACGCATTGTCATGAACTGACGAACGGGAGGAAGAAAAACCAAGAATCGAAAGATGGAGAGACCTCGTCATCTTCAGATTGCTATTACAGTAAATAGTCATCTTAATATATTAAGCAGATGGCCAATATGTGTGACAACCGTGCCTCTGACCTGAAAATCTATGCCGGCATTGAAGCATAGGCCTATATATGGCACAACCTACATTTTACTGATAAATGTTTAAATATCTGAAGTAATTAATTAATGAGCTATTCGAAAATTAATACAAAACAACTGGCGTGAAGTAGAAAATAGTGTAGTGCAATGTCGTGTATCAACATTCGTTTTAGAGTGCCTATCAATATTAAAGGCTGCTATAAAAACAGGCGTGCATGGAAAACGTGGTTTTTTGATAATATAATGTCATAGAAATTGTTTGCTCACTTTTTTCGTAATTATAATCAGTTCAAGCGAAAACCATCAGCCGTTTTTTAAGATTATTGCACTTACTACGCGTATTTACTTAAGGTGTGGTATTTGCCAGTGCCGAAAACCAGACCATAGTGAGCAGACGTCAAGATTATAATACGGCCGAACAGTTTCTTAAATAACTATTAATATTCTGAGAATGGTGCCATCAAAATTTCACGGCAGGTAAACGGAAAATACAAACCTAGTTGCTCATCAGCTATTAATTTAAATTGTAAGGCATTAGTATATATATATATATTTGTAATACCTTACAATTTTTATTATATTTTATCAAGAGTTAATAATACCTATTAGTAAAGGTATCTAATCTACTTCACCGACGCCGCACGGCATTGGATGACTCAAGAAGAAGAAGAAGAATACCTATAATATAATATAATATATTAGTTAAATATATATAGTAATGTATTATATATTATTCACGAAAGATTCATCGTGAAGGCCAACGAACAGAACGCCAGTTGTGTGCCGCGCCAGCTGCCATCATTACTACTTATACTTCATAGCGGCTGCCGCTAGTCGTCGCTGCCGTCGTCGTCGTCGTCGTCGTCGTCGTCGCCATCTCACCTTCATCGGAGCTGTCGGCACAATCACCCTTCCCGTCCTCTAGCTGGCTGAGCGGGATGCACCGCGGTGACCCCATCTCACATTCGAATTCATTCGATGGGTGACAGGCGGTCGTCGTTTCACAGTTGCGACCGGTCCAGCCGCTGAGACACTCGCAGGTGTAATTAGCCACCTGGTCCACGCATGCGCCACCGTTCAGGCAAGGACGTATCTGACACTCGTCGATATCTGAGTAGATTTTTATTGTAATAAGATGCGGTAATAAAATGGGGCGAAAAATGCCGATTGAACATTTTTGTTCAAACGCAGTAGCGCGATTAATTCGCTGCACAATTTGTCGAGTACAAGCATATAGACAGGTTATAGGTGTTTGTTCTTTATAAGTTCTTCACAAGTTCATGAAATACGCTTGCTGGAATGCGAAGCCTTTATAAATAGTGGGTGAAAGGTTTAATAACGATCAAAATTACCACTAGCAGTTAACCTGACTGTCGTAGCAAACGTAGCAATAGTGTTAACACATCCTGTCCGTATCCCACCGAGTATAATCAGATAGGTATTAACTGTATATACTTACTATTCTCACAATTCCGGCCCTGATATCCAGAATCGCAGACGCACGTGTACGCATTTCTGCCGTCTATGCAGAATCCGTGCTGACAGGGCGACGATAAACAGTCGTTTGCACCTGTACAGCGAAATGTCCATATATAGCTTCACACGTATGCGTATGCACGCGTGTGTGCGTGCGTGTGCGTGTGCGTGTGCACGTGTGTGTGCGTGCGCGTGTGTGCGCGTGCTCGGGTGCGTGTGTGCGCGCGCGCGCGTGTGTGCGTGCGCGCGTGTGTGCGTGCTCGTGTGCGTGTGCGCGCGCGTGTGTGTGCGTGTGCGCGCGCGTGTGTGTGCGTGCTCGTGTGCGTATGCCCATGTGTGTGCGTGCTCGTGTGTGTAATATACATATTATAATCTATATTATATTATATTTATATATTATAGGTTTCTCTTCTTTCTTCTTGAGTCATCCAATGCCGTGCGGCGTCGGTGAAGTAGATTAGATACCTTTACTAATAGGTATTATTACTCTGATAAAATATATAAAAATTGTAAGTATTACAAATATATATATATATACTAATGCCTCTACAATTTTAAATTATAGCTGATGAGCCAACTAGGTTTGTATTTCCGTTTACCTGCCGTGAATTTTTGATGGCCACCATTCTCAGAATATTACATAGTTATTTAAGAAACTGTTCGGCCCGTATTATAATCTTGACGTTCTGCTCACTATGGTCTGCGTTTTCGGCACTGGCACAATACCACACCTTAAGTAAATACGCCGTAGTAAGTGCAATAATCTTAAAAAACGGCTGATGGTTTTCGCTTGAACTGATTATAATTACGAAAAAAGTGAGCAAACAATTTCTATGACATTATATTATCAAAAAACCACGTTTTCCATGCACGCCTCGTTTTTATAGGCAGCCTTTATATTGTAGGCACTCTAAAACGAATGTTGATACACGACATTGCACTACACTATTTTCTACTTCACGCCAGTTGTTTGTGTATTAATTTTCGATAGCTCATTAATTAATGTACTTCAGATATTTAAACATTTATCAGTAAAATGTAGGTTGTGCATATATAGGCCTATGCTTCAATGCCGGCATAGATTTTCAGGTCGCAGAGGCACGGTTGTCACACATATTGGCCATCTGCTTAATATATTAGAGGACTTAATTTACTGTAATAGCAATCTGAAGATGAACGAGCGTCTCTCCATCTTTCGATTCTGGTTTTTCTTCTCCCGTTCGTCAGTTCATGACAATGCGTAGTTTTTCTAACGTGAAATATCACAGCACTGAGATGGAAAAATGACATGGTTATATGTAACGTAGCCAGTAAATAAAATGTAAAATGTAATGTATAGTAGCAGTAAATCAGTTAGTAGCAATTTTATATTATCGATGAAAAGATCATTGTTTTCTATTTTCGACACTTTATTTCTCGCGCAGATATCAACGAGTGTGACAGCAGCCCATGCGCGGAGATCGACAGTGCGTCCGACAGGTGTGCGGTGGATTCTTTTTGTGACTGTAAACCTGGCTTCACGGGAAACAACTGCGATACAGTAAAGAGTGCAGTGATCCACTCTATTTTTTTCTTGTTGTTGTTTGATCTTCTTCTTCTTCTTCTTCTTCTCTTCTTTTCGTTCTTCTTCTTTCTTCTTCTTCTTCTTCTTCTTTGTCTCTTCTTCTTCTGCTTCTCTTCTTCTTCAGCCTTGGGTCGAATCATCGTCCCTTGTCCTTCGTTGGACGTAGACCTTTCCCAGCTGCTGCCATATGCTCCAATCCGGTGCTCTCTTCTCTGCCACCTTGGTTCAAATTTGTCATATGGTCTTCTCGCCATCTGATTTTTTGACAGCCACGGTTTTGCTCTGTAGTTTCTAGGGGTCCAGTTGCGTTTATCTCGAGGTCCATCTGGGTGGGGCAGCCCCTCCCTAGATTTTTTGGGCAATAATAAAAATAAGCACCCCAAGATCGAATATATGTAATTATTAATAGGCACAAAGTTACAATTAAAAAAACAATTATGAAAACGCATTATCACATTAGCGTTTTTCTTAACATACATATGATTTATTCTTACAAATTTTGCGCGCGCTCTGGGAATTTGCTTCAAGACGGCCTTGACGAATATATTCGTTTGATTTTATCAGGCGTGAATAATATCTACATCTATATAATATAATCTATTGTTATTTTACTCTGGATTTTATGTATTCCGACATAATGTTGATACGCACGCACGCACGCACGCCGGAAATATATACATATATGACATCAATGATTCTATATAAAACACAGCTCTTATCACAATTAGATAATATATAATATTATATAATATATAATTAATATATTAATATATATTAATAATTAATATAAATATTAATATTAATATAATATTAATTAATATAAATATTAATATAATATAAATAATATATAAATATATATACGTCTGCATCCCACCGTTTTGGTTCCGCATTACATGCACGGTATGTACAAACGCTTCCGATCATACAAATACATATACAACCTCTAACTTGCCCTTTCTATACTCAGTAAGGTCGCGGCCTATGCATTGCAATGCCCACGTATGGTAATTCCATAGATATATACAAACACATTGTGTTTTGTATATATCTATGGTAATACTCGGCGCAACGAACCCTAATGTGAGAGCCTTGTCTATAGTACTAATACTCTTATGGTTGTGTGCATCTATCCA
>NW_014577169.1:87726-95226 GCF_000485595.1 Priapulus caudatus | reverse complement strand
CTACCGACGATAGATATCGATATACTGTGCCATAATCGTTATGAAACCTAATACAACAGATTCTGAATATGCTGCATGGATTCATAAACTATCAAAGATAAAAGTACATACTATAAATGTCGTATGCAAGGACGTAATGTTATTCGTTCGTCGTTGAATTAGAGACATCTTCTTACGAGAAAACTTTTTTCCACTGCGTACATTTTTAATGAAAATTATTTCCCTATATTTTTTATGTTTCATTACATATGCCAATCGCCTCTAAGTAAGTAAGTTATGTAAAATCTCGCATGCAAGACGCAAGCACGCGCGAATACACACACACACACACACACACACACACACACACACACACACACACACACACACACACACACACACACACACACATCACGACCACTCACACACCAGACTTCACACACCTCACCACGCTCACACACACTAGTGCCTCCCTACACACACACACACACACACACACCCCCACACACACACACATGGACACACATTTATGACACGCGGTTTGTCGTGGTTGCAGACGAGAAATCCCCGGGAAGACGGCATAATTACACGAATACATTTAGCCTATTTTATATTTAATCACGATGTTCGCGTTACGACCAGAGAGGGAATTAAGTAAACGAAGCGACTAAATTGGTAAAAACCAAGAGATATCAGTAGAACATCCCCGATATCGGATACGAAGAATAGTGTTATATGGTTTTAGTAGACCACAAAAATCGTATTAGAAAGGCCTAAGAGCCTAACTTTAGAACAACAAAAAGGGTGGCTTAGCAGAAAATCCAAGAGCTAAATTCAGTAGACAGAGATGGAAGAGATGGAAAAGCGTCCACGTTCATGCCACATTCGCAATTACTAACACACCCTCCCCACCCACCCCACCCCACCCCACACCAGCACACTACTCGTGAATTGTTTTTCCTCAATATTCAACGCGTTCTGAGTGAGATAATTTCTCGTGTCACTGGCGCCATCGGCGGGCGCACACTCCACCAACCTTGCGACGTGACGCCGGTATCTACGCCCTCGTCGCAGTTTCTGCCCGTGAACGGAGGCTGACAGACGCAGTCATACGAGTAGGAGTCGGTCGGCAGCAGACGGTTCTTACACCAGCCTCTGTTCATACACGGCTTCGAGTCACACGGCAGGCCTAAGTGTGAGCGATATGATTGATCGTTAGCGCGCGGAAGTCAGCAATCCATGTGTTTGTATATATCTATGGTGCGAGTGACAGAGAAGCGGAAGTGACGTAACGTTCCAAATTAATCTAGACAGATAATTACATAGATAACGGTATAGGAGTTTTCCTGAAGAACGCATCGGTGCTGACGGGGATCGCATGATCTTGGTTGGGGTTAGGATTGGAGTTTATGTAAGGTTTACGGTACCGGTAATTTAATGCAGTCATATGCGTCCCCAACGCCGTAGCTGTTTTAACACCGCAATTCTAATTAACCGCTTCTCGGTTTACTTCTACTTCTTCTACTTCTACTTCTATACTGGACAGTCCGTAAGGAATAAGCGTCCAGGGCTATAGCTAGCCATGGGGTGTGACCTAGCTTGGGTAAAGCCAGGTAGTTAGCCTTTTAGCCGAATAGTTTTTTTACACAACTATATACTGACTGGATGACTAATTAGCAAGTTATACACGTTGTCGGCCACCGGTTAATTACTGTAAACACGTCGGCTGAATAAACAAGTAGTCGCCATTCTATGGGATGTGAATTATGCACTAGTCCGTAAAACTTCGTAATTTATCGTACATTTTTAATGCCACTCGGTTTTCATGCGGCAAAGAAAGATGGCGCGAATAAAGCGATCGATCTTTTCATGATGGCGGGAACAGCAGCATGACCCCGCGTTACCTAGGTGCATCCGGACGACTATAACAGAATTGTTTTTCGCATTACTCAGCAACGCTTGCTGTATGATATAGCGGGGCAGCGGGAGAATCGTTAATTATTCAACAGGAGGTGGCACCACCGTACATTTAACCTAAGCGATGTTGAACAGCGATGTGTGCATGATTTACACAGAGATGTTACGTAAAATAATAATAATAATAATAATAATAATAATAATAATTATTGTTATTATTAATATGTGTAGAATTTTAATAACCAAGATATATTAAAAACAAATATATGTTAATAGCGGGATACCCGGCGTTGCCCGTGGAAATCAGTGGCGTTACTCAGTTGGTGACCGCTTGGTTGAAAGGAAAATACCCAAAAAAATATAACTATCTATCTATCTATGCATCCATCCATGCATGCATCCATCCATCCATCCCATTCCATTCCATGCCATGCCATCCCATCCCATCCCATCGCACCGCATCCCATCGCACCGACGAACGTATCCGATTGCATCTGTTTGCAGAACAAGGCTGATGGTCGGAAGTACATCCATGCCTCATCCATCCGTGATGCGATCCGATGCATCCATCCAAACAGTAAAATAAATAAGAAATCAAAGATAAAAGACTTAAATATAAAATAAAATAAAAGAGGTAGAAATTAAAAATAATACATACTAAAGATGAAGCAAAGGGAAAAGAAAGAAAAAGGGGAAATATTCCCAGTGGGACCGACGAATCGCGGTGTAGGAACGGATGTTCTAGCGATTGGCGACTGCGCGTTAAGGATACCCATGGATTCCCGTAGTGATGTTATTGTACGCACCGCCATATTGATGAAATAAATTTTTATAATTTTTAACTTTTTAATTTTTAATTTTTGTTTAGCCAGAACCACCTCCAGACGGTGCTGAATCTGAAATATCTTTTGTTTTCCTATAGCGGAGTTCTGATGTTATTCGTCTATATATATATATATTAGAACTACACATCGCGTCGTCGATTGGGCGTCTGTACGTGCGTGCGTGGGTGGTATGTGTTGTGGCGCGATTTATGTTTTTTTTACTATTTGTTAGTCTGTGTCCGATTTATTTACTACATACCTACTTACCTCGTCCTACTATACTATCTACTACTACTACTATTATTTGTCTTATGATAGTATGTCTATTATTTCTATTTATAGTCTATGCTATCTATCTATCTTCTACGTATCTATTATATATATTATATATGTATTATATCTACATATGGTATCGCGTCTATGCCGTCGTCGTCCGTCGTCCTCGATGTTCGTCGTCCGTCGTCGTCCGTCCATCTATCTTCTATATATCTTCTATCTATCTTCTTGATCGTATCTATTATCTAGTATTATCTTTGATCTTATCGTATCTATCTATTTATATCTATGCGTTCCTGTCTGTCTATTATCTATCTATCCTATCTAGTGTATTCTCTATTATCTATTCTGATTCTTCTGTTCTGTCTATCTATCTATCGTATGCTATAATATCTAGGTATCTATCTATTCTAGCATCTATCTATATATCTACCTATTACCTCACTATCTAATCTGTACTACTATTATCAAGCTGCTATCTCTCTAGTTTTATCTTTCTAATTTTCTATAGCTATCTATTATCTATCTAGCTAGCTATGCTATTCTATTGTATCTCTCTGCTTTCAGCAGGTCCCCCCGCTGAGCGTATCTTCAGGCTGGCAGCCGTGGCTCCGTCTGCAAACTATTGTCGCTCATCAGACAGTCGGCCCTCGAGTCGAATCGTTTCTGCATAGAGATGCACCTCGGATAGCGGAGGGAATACGTGAGGCAGTCGAACTGCCACGGCAAGCACTCTGCAACGGATGTATACATGTACCTCGGACAGATGCACGACTACGTTGGCTGCACTATTCTCCACGATTCACTCAGGTGAATGCTGATAGTGCCAAGAGAGGATATAACTATTATTCTTTTTTGATAGTGTGTTTGTTTGCTTGGTTTGTCTTGTGTGGTGTGCTGTGTGTGTGTGTGTGTGTGTGTGTGTGTGTGTGTAGTGTGTGTGCTGTGTTTGTTGTCGTGTGTGTGTGGTGTGTGTGTGTGCTGGTGTGTTGTGTGGTGCGCGCGCGTGTGCGTGCGTGACGTGTGTGCTTTGTGCTTGCGAGTGTGTGTGCTTACGAGTGTATGTGTGTGTGCGCGCAGCTACGTGCGTGTGCGCGTGTGTTTCGGCAGTGATATATACTTCTGTTGTGCCAGTCCGTTAACATTTATCTAAAGTCACACTACACGGTTGAATCATCCACTGATTAAATTAAATTATTGAAGGAACTAATTCCGCAAGCTTTAATCACAGCTTAAAATTCGACATGTTTTTATATGTGTATTTCATGTTTGCATTCCTGATTTTCGTTGTCATATTTCAAACAGTGATAATCCGGCAGACCTTCGTCAGAGTTGTCATTGCAGTCTTGGACACCATCCTGAAACCTGTCGCCCTCAAGGCACATCTCAGAATTATCACTGCACTGGAATCTCCATGGATCACAGGCGTCTGCGAGAGAGTGGCAGAAGCGCGGCAACGTTATTTACTGCATCATGAAGTAATTAGTTCGTTAGGACTGCCATTCGGTAGGAAAGAAGTAAATGTGTATAGTTCGCATGTATTTCTGCTACCCTAATAAGTGTTTCATGGCGAGCGATACATATCAAAACTATTAGAAAAACGTTTAATCGGTTACTTTCTTGCGCATAACCGCTACACGTTTGCGGTACGTATATATCGTGAACGAAATACGTGATATTATGTAAACAAAAACAAGCCGGACAGGCACACGTCGAAGTACAAACAAGCACGCATACATGCGCGCGCGCCTACCTGTGTCGCCATGTTGTGCAGCGATTACTATAAATAATGCCAATGCAAATCCAAGCGATTCCTTTAACGCAGGCATGCTGATCCACGTATAGGATGTACGATAGAAATCACCGACAGTTATTCACATTTCTTCCGTCGAGAATAACATCTTTGGTCATGCTGAGAGATGCTCTGGTGGTGACGTTAACAGCAAAGCAAGAGCCACATCGATTTCGTATTGTAGTCGTCTAATGCTATACCTCGTAGCATGATTAGTCAGGTATGTAACCGGTGCCGTTGATCGATGCATATTTACCTGGTTGCCCTGGCAGCAGGAATATTGATCTTCATTCGCCACTAGCACTCCTAGCGGACAACGTGAACAGCTTGCGATGCTAAGCGCAGCATCCGTTATACCCATGTGTGTGTGTGTGTGTGTGTGTGTGTGTGTGTGTGTGTGTGTGTGTGTTGTGTAGTGTGTGTGTGTGTGCGTGCACACGACATCCACACAGCAGGAACCTACACAACAGCACAGCTGTGTCTCGCAAACACCACACACAACAGCGGCCCTGTTACACACACCCACGCGCGAGAAAATGGTGCGGGCTCGTGGCCTCCAATTACACAGACACACAACCCAATAGTTGCGGTCGTCAGTGCCACTTTCGGCGTCACATGTCTGAGTCTGACAGGCCACCCCACACACGATCACACATACAACACACAACACGCAGAACACACACACACACACACATTGGCCTCAGCACCCACTGTGTTACAACACACACACGCACAGCACGTGGGCACCACCAAGACACACTGCGGGCAGCAGAAACGGTCTGGCAGCTACAGCGGCCGTGCGTGCGTGCAGTGCGTGGCGTGGCGTGCGGTTCGTGGTGGCACGTACACGTTGGGGGCGTGCGTGTGTGTGGCGTGACGGTACACGATGGGGGCGTGCGTGTGTGTGCAGCGTAACACGTGCGTGCGTGGCGTGGGCAGCGTACACGTGCGTGCGTTCGTGCGTGTGGTGCGTGTGCTCCGTGCTCGTAGCTGTATGCGTAGCGTTTGCGTGCGATAGACGTAGGTGGCAGGTATCATGTGTTGCGTCGCGTGCGTTGATGAGCGTGACACGTGGCGTGAGTGCGCGTGCGTGGGCTACGTACACGGTGCGTGGGCCAGTACCACCGTGCGTGGCGTCGCGGTGCGTGTCAATGCGTGTGTGTATGCGTGGTGCAGTGCGCTGTGCACGTACACGTGCATGGGGCGTGCGTGCGTGACAACCGTGCGCTGCGTGCGTGCGTGTGGCCGGGTACCACGTACCACGTTCGTGAGCGTGCGTGCCGGGGTTGGCATCGTGCTTCGGATGACGCGTGTGTGCGTGCGTGGGTGCGTTCAGCGTGTGGCAGGTATACGTGTGTTGCGTCGCGCCTGTGCGGTGGTGGTTACACGTGCTCGTGTGGCGTTGTGTGGGCGTTGTGTAGGTGTGGCAACGTGGGCTGTGTGGCTCTAGGACGCTCGTGGTTGTGCGTGCTCGGCATGTAGGCGTTCGTGCAGTTGTGTATGGCTCGTGTGCGGTGCATTGTGGCTGTGGTTGTGGGTGTGTGGTGTTCCGTACAGGCCGTGCGTGGCGTGCGTGGTCATGCACACCACACAGACAACACGGTATGGGTCACACGACGCACGGCGCTCGCACACAGCACACTCACACGCGGACTTAGGGGCACATCAGGCAGCACCGTCACACAGCACACACGACACATCCCCGTCCACGTACGGCACTGCACACGTGAGTTGCGGTTTCGTGGCGGTGTGCCAACGCACGCGACGGGCACGCACGGACACACACACACATATACACAGAACACAACCACACACAACACACCACACTCACACAGCGGTGCGTGCGTGCGTGTGGTGTCCTTGTTGTGTGTGTGTGTGGTGGTGTGGTGGTGTCGTGGTGGGTGTGTGTGTGTGTGTCGTGTGTGTCGTGTCTCAAGCTCACGAACACATCACGTACATAGCACTACGATGACATCATCACAGCACCCTATGGGTATTAGTGTCGACGGATTGGCTGCTGGCGCTTCCAGCATAGCAAGCTTGTTTCCCACGTGTCCGCCATAGGAAGTGGCTAGTGACGAATGAAGATCAATATTTCCTGCCTGGGCCTAGGGCAACCAGCGTAAGAATATGGTCATCGAATCAACGGCACCGCTGGTTACGCATACTGACCTCAATGCATGCTACGTAGTATAGGCAGTTAGTGACGACACAGGGAGTGACGAAATCGATGTGGGCTCTTTGCTTTGCTGTTAACGGTCAAGCCTACCAAGCGCATTCTGCTAACAGCATCGACCATTTTAGAGTGTTATTAGCTAATGCAACTGCGGAAAGAAAATGTGAATAACTGTCGGTATTTCTAATCGTACATCCTATACGTGGATCAGCATTGCGTCTAGCGTTAAAGGAATCCGATCATTGGTATTTCGCATTGGTCATTGTTTTATTGACCTTTTATAGCGTAATGCGCTGCAGGGACCCGACACCATGGGCGACAGCGCAGGTAGGGGAGCGGGAGCGCGCGGCAAAATCGTATAGACAGTGCTTGTTTCGCGTAGCTGCATATGGTCTTCGCACCGATAGCTGCCTGCTGTCCGGCTTGTATTTTGTTTCTACATAATATCACAGTTATTTCGTTTTCACGATATACTACGTACTTTCCTCGCAAACGTGTAGCGGTTATGCGCGAAGAAAGTGACGATTCTGCCACAC
>NW_014577169.1:86016-87701 GCF_000485595.1 Priapulus caudatus | reverse complement strand
CACCACACACACACACACACACACACACATTACATACACACACACACACCCACACCACACACACACAACACACACAACACACACACACACCACCATCATTACAGTTACATACACACACTAGTGTGTGTGTGTGTGTGTGTGTGTGTGTGTGTGTGTATATATGTATGTATGTGTGTGTATGTGTATGTGTGTGTGTGCGTGTGTATTTGTATGCGTGCGTGCGAGATTTTACACAACTTACTTACTTAGAGCCGATTGGCATATGGAATGAAACACCAAGAAAATATAGGGAAATAATTTTCATTAAAAATGTACGCAGTGGGAGAACGTTTTTTGTAAGAATATATCTCTAATTCAACGACGAACGAATAACATTGGGTTCTAGCATGCGACATTCATAGTATATACTTTTATCTTTGATAGTTCATGAATTTATGCATCCAGGTTAACGGCATATTCAGAACATGTTGTACTAGATTTCATAACGATTATGGAACAGTATGTCGTACGATTCTTGATATTGAGCATATTCTTTATTTAAACGCATTATCGAAGTGTTTAATCAAAGTAACTATCAAATGCACTTTATTACGAACTAACGAGGAAAGTACAGCCGATGTTGATATGCAAATAATTAAGCTATGCTCACCTTGAGTCGTCTGCATTACAAGCAAATGGCAATGCTATTTTATAGACATGTCGCGATATACAATATAAACTACGATATAACGGTATGAAGCCCGGAGTAAACCTGTCCATGCAACCTTTGTGTAAAATGATGACGAGTGTAACTTCAACGATTCAATCTGGATAACAGAAATGACGTGCATGGTGACGTTGGCATCACGTCACGAACGCTTATTAGTACAAATGCTATATGCTCGAATCACCATGGATTTCTGCTATAGTGCCAGTTGTAATATCATAACAACGCTTGCAATGAAACGTAGCATTTAAAACGCCATTCTAAAGAAGGCATCCGCATCACATGTATCTATAAACTGACTTGCATTTCTCTTACTAAATAATATTAGAATATTTAGCCATTTACTATATAATACACTAGCGATTTTTATAGCTAGGTGCTGTGAGGGTAAAAATAGCAATCGCACTATCGCGATTTCATGAAATTAAACCAATAGTTTAAATTATTGATATATTCCTTGTGTAAGGTTGCATCATATAGAACCAGTCTTATCTATTTAAAGAATTTGCCAATCAATAAATCATTGGATTGGTTGACCGTTTTAGTCAGCAGTGGCTGCCGAGATGGCTACTGATCTACATAATAATGCCAGCAGGAAATAGTGCGCTTACAATAAAGAACGTCAATTAAGAGCAGATTCCATATTTCTATATTTTTAAGTTTGCTATGCAGCTAAATACGCCACTGCTATTCTTTCTTACTTAAGAAACGGGGTAACGGCGCGTTCGCTACAAATGAAAAAATGGTACTAAAATATATTTCTATAGTTAGCATATTTCGCCGATGACTGCTGATTGAACGGCTACACACTGTAACTACATTATTCATCGCAGCTTTAAAATTTTATATAATGGTATAGATATACTTGTACGCGTTAGCGGTTGTACAACATATGTACGCGGCCAGACATTTGTCACGCAGTCTTCATTTCTTTCTTTCGTTCTTTTCTTCTCTCTCTCTCTCTCTCTCTCTCTCTCTC
>NW_014577169.1:70461-84677 GCF_000485595.1 Priapulus caudatus | reverse complement strand
CTCCCCCTGGTGGCCGAGGTTGTGTAAATTGGTCGGCTTCTCCCCCTGGTGGCCGAGGTTGTGTAAATTGGTCGGCTTCTCCCCCTCGTGGCCGAGGATTTGTAAATTGGTCGGCCTCTCCCCCTGGTGGCCGAGGTTGTGTAAATTGGTCGGCTTCTCCCCCTGGTGGCCGAGGTTGTGTAAATTGGTCGGCTTCTCCCCCTGGTGGCCGAGGTTGTGTAAATTGGTCGGCTTCTCCCCCTCGTGGCCGAGGATTTGTAAATTGGTCGGCTTCTCCCCCAGGTGGCCGAGGTTGTGTAAATTGGTCGGTTTCTCCCCCTCGTGGCCGAGGATTTGTAAATTGGTCGGCTTCTCCCCCTGGTAGCCGAGGTTGTGTGTTTCTGGCTGCGTCACATCTGTTTGCGGCAACTGCACCTGGATCTGATGGTGATGCTTATGACCATGATGTTTATGATGATGCTTCCCGTCTACGTCCTTCAGCTTATTCTTACGGGGATGATGTTCCTACAAAACATTATTGAGATCATGCTTTAACTGCATTCGTAATGGTTCTATTTGATCCGCTAGTGGAGGCAGGGCAATAAGACTATAACATCGCCAGCCCGCACTCATTGCACCAATAGTTTGAAGAAAGGCTTAAAAAAACGGGGTGTGGTATGGTAAGACACCACGTCACAGTAGAAATACATTTCGCACATACCTTTTGCTAAATACATATATTGTCTGAGCCCGTTCACTGTCAACCTATACCCTCTTCTTCTAAGAGAAAGGGAGAGGGAGATGAAGAGGGGGAAGAGGAAAGAAAGACAGAAGGGTGCATGATGTGTCAAACATCTAGACTTACACGTTATACCTGTTTGTGATACGGCGTGTTTTTCCCGCACTGTATCCTACCTTGACCTGCTATCTTTCCGCCCAAGATAAAATATATACGTATAATGCAGTCTCTGTTTAACGATCAAACAGTCGGCAATTGTATGTCGGTTATCGGATAGTAAATTAGGGAATTAGGAAGAGAGGGGGTTTCTTTGTAAACAGTGTGAGGCAGCCGAGAAAGTGTGGCGCGAAAATAAAGACAATATCGCTACTGTCTAATATTATACCTATTATAATATAATCTTTTTATCTGTATCGTATCACAAACGCATGCCGCGCGCTTGATTATTGATGTACGCTGATTGCCTATCGACTCTTATCCTAATTCCAGTTTATTTAAATCATCTTGCACTCTGCACTATTTTCTAGCGTTATATACAAAACTATCACACATATTCTCTTTGTTTGGTTGTTTTCCTATCGCGAAAAATCTACTGGTATCGCATATATCGTTCATCGGTTCACACGGGGCGGCATCTCCGTTACGTAATTACCATGACCCCTACAGTGTCTACCCTATATATATATAAACTATATACGTATATATATATATACGATACTTAATTACTGCGCCAATAAAAACTTTTTTATGAGAATAATATATAACTATAAATACATAATACTATCAAGCTATAATATCCCTTCACGAGCACACGGCTGGTAACTGACGATTACCAGTCGGCGGCATATACAGGGCTACGTACGGGGCAGGTTTATACCCGCCGTCGGGGATATATACGGTTCGAATTACCAGGTATAAGTATATGAGCGAGCCTGCGCGACGTGTATGGGCGGACGTACATACATCACTTACGACACCCACGCTCGGCCAACCCCGCGGAAGGTCTTTACTGTACGAACTGTAAGCCGAACAGCAGACCGTGCATATGTGTGTATTTAACCAAGTGAACGCCCGCGGCCCTTGCTGTGCAATTCTTTAAGCTGCATGTTGTCTTCATGAAAGGAAAAAAGGTCATTCTGCGTCGGGACCGTCCGTGGAATCTGCGTACATACGGGCAAGAACGAATGATCGTGTCTTTTCTTACCGAAGGAAAAAAGCCGCATAATACAAATATAGCTTATCTAGACATTTTATTATTTGTTTATATGGACTTCGTACTCAAAGAACGATAGATAGATATAGATAGATAGATAGATAGATAGATAGATAGCTAGAGAAAGAGGGGTAGATAAATAGATAGATTAGATCGATATAGATAGAAATAGATAGATAGTAGATAGATAGATAGATAGATAGATAGATAGATAGATAGATAGATAGATAGATAGATAGATAGATAGATAGATAGATAGATATGTGACAAATAGAATATGAGAGATAAATAATGGGAGGATTGAATATGCGAAATAGAGACAAGTATAAAAGAAGAGAGAACGAGAGAGAGGAGAGAGAGAGAAGAGAGAGAAGAGAGAGAGAGAGAGAGGTGAGAAAGAGAGAGAGGGAGTGATGAGAGAGGGGGCGGAGAGAGGAGAAAGAAGAGAGCAAGAGAGAAGAGAGAGAGAGAGAGAGAGAGGGGAGAGAGGTAGAAGAGAGAGGAGAGAGGAGGGAGAGGGGGGAGAGAGAGAGAGAGAGAGAGAGAGAGAGTAGAAAGAGAGAGAAGAGAAGATGAGAAGAGAGACGAGAGGGAGGAGAGAGAGAGGCGAGGAGAGAGAGAAGAGAAAGAGAGAGAGAGGAGATGAGAACGAGAGAGGAGAGGAAGAGAGGGAGAGAAGGGGGGGGAAGAAAACAAGAGAGAGAGGAAGGAGAGAGAGAGAGAGAGAAGAGGGGGGCAGAGAGAGTGGGGAGGGGAGAACAGAAAGACAGAGCGCACGTGTCAGAGATGAGTTCGTGAACGCGGCATTTACCGTGTCACCAAGAACTTGACCATGCACCGGGCGTCAAAATCGGGCGCCCGGCCGGTGCAACTCATGATTGGCCTAGCAACACACATATTTTAGCACAATGTCCGCCACAGACATGCGACATCCGCAGGGCGTATCAGTCTGTATTGGCACTGTAGGCCGGCCTACACTTTTTTGGCCAAGTTATCGTTTTTTTTTAAAACACCCATAATTCAAATTTCCATAAGCTTGCTGGATCGAGTTTAAGAGTCTAGACCTGAAGGAAAAACATTGAAATATAACGTAGCAAGAATATGGCTAAATTAGGTTGACCGCTATTCTTCCCTGTCCTAGGCTGTCATTTCTATCGCGTGCGCGTTTCATTCAACCTCTACCCGCCGAAAAAGACTAGGTATGCCGGATCTTGTCAGTTTTTTAACATTTTAAGCTCGTTCGTAAAACTATTTTAAACTCGTTGTTTTTTAAGGCTTAAAAGTGATATTGAATTGAGGTGGTCTCATATTAGGCAAGAGCCAGCGGAACAGAATGAACACTCGGGAAGGGCCGTTTTCCGGCCATCCGGCGGTTTGTAAGCAGAAATTTTCTTGTGACGCTCCTCGCCAACCGATGGTGGCGCTCCGCCGCAGATATCGTGGCCTACAAGCTTGAAAAATCCTGGCTTACGCCCCCTGCTAACGCCCGTGTATGTAAGAAGAACAGCAGCTAAAAAGTCGCTAACCCCGGCATATATATGTATATATAGTACGTTCGCATCCAGCCATGAATTAACAAGACCCGGTCGTCCTTTTATCGCGACAACAATTGATTCGGTGGTATATATATACCGTCGAATCAATTGTATATATATTTCAATATTTATACATATTATCATATATTATCATATTTATATATATATATATATATCATGATCCGGACAGGCGTTCCTAAAGGCTATACATATACCTTTCAAGTTATTTACAGTATCTAAGCGACACGACGCGTTTTTGATGCTGTACGCGCGCAAGCTATGTATTTCATCACGCGGGGAATGTCGAAATATACTGCCAAGCAGGCCATAACCAGTTTTCGCTCGCCGGAAGAAAAGACTGCGCGCACGTAACTCCCGAGTGTCACTGTTCCGGAATGCACGTAAACTTGTTTTTACGCAGCAGCCATCACATTGTTGATGATTATGGAAGCTATGTAGACCTCCTCCTGCCTTGTTGATCCGCGTCGTTATATAGTTACAGGCGGCAATCACACATCGCACATTCAAGCTATATATAGGGCCAATGTTTAAAAACAACAGTGAGATTTTCGTTTACCGCTAGAATATTGTGCACTTTGCTTATATGTATATACTGAATACAACTTAATTCACACGATATACCTGTAATGCGGAAGGTAATACCAGCTACCAATATATATCGACTTTATTAAGTCAACTTTAATTATCCATGTATGCACGTACTTACAGCATTAATTCGATGATCGAGAAAGTATAACATATTTGAATCAACTAATAACATATATAATTATGTGATCACATAAATTTGGTATTAATCAATATAAGTTGTGCATATACCATAGAGAAACCTCTAAGAGAGAAACTATGGAAGATAATAGTTTATGACGTCAGCAGTTCGTGATGACGACTGTTATAGATATTGCGTCATTATTATGGTTTTCCATATCGTATGAGTTTCTTCTAATATAACCGCCCTGTGTGACCTTCGGGTTACTGGTGTAGGTATAGAGAGGTTCCCGTGGATCACGTTCGCCTAAAGACAGAGTCTCAATATAATGTAGCGCACGCTCTGAAATGTTGACTACTACTTCAAATGCCGTGTCGCATATGCTAACGAGCAGAAATAAGAGCGGGCGTCATTGCGTTCACGATATTCTAATATACACGATGTGGAACCAAATTTGTTTTAATATGATCAATGGAGTGTGCAAACTGCATTATGCAATGACTGTGCAGTTTTAGCACCGATTTAGTGCGGAGTATAGAGCCATCTAGCCAGACCTTACATCTACCAAGTCCATGATGATGCAACTACACGAACGAGAAAAACGCGCAAACACACATAATTAAATTAAAAAATACATTTAAGTACTATATGTTATATATTTAAAAGGGGATAAAAAAAATTATAGTATATATATAGCGACCAAAAAGTTGTAAGCATATAATGATAATCTCAGCATGTACTTGCCCAATACACGTAATAACACATACATAAATTATGCGAACCTATTGTTAATTTTACTTACCCTAGCAGCGCTGGCGAGGGACACTAACAGTAAAGCGATGATGATCTTTGTCTTCATTTTTAAATCAGATATCGTCTATTGCAGACGAACTCTTCAGCGTGTCGGATCGTACCTATGTGCTTGTCGTCTGTTTGAGAAGTAAGCGGACACGCGGTCGGCTGCACGCGTCGGGCCCTCCTTCACGCTTGCCAGAGCGCCAATCGACGCCCTCGGTTCGCACATCTATGACTAAGCAAGCAACATCCGAGCGTCTTTCACGCCCGCGGCAGCACACATGCCGCGCAACCAATCACTACGCAAACGCGTCCCGGATGCATATGATGGTGGAAAGGTAAACTTAGTGTAACCTTCCACACACGCCCGTAATAGAACCATAAGTATATACTAACACATGCTGTGGTATATATATATATATATATATATTAGAGGCGTATCTAGAAAGTTGACCTTGGCTTGTATTGTCCGTGTAATAATATTGACATTGGTATGGGGGAATCTGGCGACCTTACACCATACAGCCCCCTGAAAACACCCTGTATAAACCATTCTTCTTCATATTTCGGTTAAGTGTTAATCAAAGCACACCGACTTCAAGAAAAATGCGATATCAAACAATAATTGCTAGTAATTGGTCTGTAACCCATAAGGGGTTTAAATGTATAACTGTTATAAGCCCCATCACACTTTTGTGCACTTTGTTGCAAAGCATTGCTTTAAATCTTCTTGCAACACCGATTAGTTAAAGCAGGCCTGTCAATCTTGCCAGGTAGCCTGTTTAATTCCACACACCTACGATCTATATATAATATTTAAACATCAGAAATTAATTTTTTTTTTTAATAATTTTATTGAAACAGTTGAATCTAAAAGAACAAACGCAATTTTCACTATCTGAAAGTCCACAAATCCATATACTCCAAGCATCCATTCGTAATCTCCTATGATGCAGTGGCAGCTATATTTATTGGCTATATCTTGCATGGGGACCTCTGCATATAATGCCACAAGCAGAAATTTTCTGATGCCAACATAGCAAGCTCCTATTAAGATGACTCGTCAGTACAAACGTAAAGAACAAATTCGCAGTGTAGTGGGCACTGACAAGTATTAACGCATTACTTTGCAAGCAACCAACCAACATACTAACTGTATTAGAAAACACAAATGATTGATGTCGCTGGAGCAAGATGTGGCAAGGAGATGCACATTAACTGGTGTTTTTTTTTAAATTGTTAAATAAATTCAATATTTATATTTGCCCAATTTATTTCACTTTTAATTAACAGCAGGATGGCCCCTCCCAACAAATATGCATACATCTGTTGTGCCGTGGAACGTCCAGTCTATCAAAGCTAGCTAGATTTATGGATGGTCACTACTCTTCTAAGCTTTCAGACGAATCCTTCGCTTGAATTCGATTTGCCCTTTTTAGTAGTCGTCGCTCTCGCTCGTACTCCTTCATTCTCAAAACATAGCTGAAAGAGAAAAATATGGTGACGGTTTAGAAAGCAGTCAGCGACTTTGAGCGTGAGACCATTGTGATGTCAGTTTCAGACGAGGTGTAAAAAATCATCTTCATAGTATGTATGAATTAACAGCTAACTACCAGAGGTTCCAACACTTAATACAAACTGAATTGTAATTTGGCTTCTGTGACGTCACTAACACTGTCATTATCATTCAGTAATGACTGATTATCAGCAAGTAATTGGCAAAGTTAGTTGACTAACAATCAGAAATTGGGAAAAATTCCCAACTCCCCCCCCTCCCATTCCACGTCCTCTTGGCATAGCCTGTTACAGGCCGGAAGCCTGTTTCAGGCCCCCATCAAAGTCTTCCCTGGCTAGGATAATAGGTATGAGCTGATGAAAGTGATGGGACTATGCAGGTGGGGATGGGGTGTCCTTGTAGCCAGATGTCTGGTTTTTAAAATTTCATTAGAATGAAATAAAATGAAATTAATGAATGAATAAGGCAATTTCTACGTATGTCTCTGCACTTAGTAACCTCTATTACATAGCTAGTTTACAGATTTCAGCTACCAATCAAATGCTGGCCATTGTAACATTCGAAGTCAAAGGTTAACTTTAGAAAGTAGTGTGTTTTTGACTTTCCATACAAGTTTCAACATGACACACAGACACTCTTATTTTCGGGTGTGCAAATCATTTATACAAACTCTGTAAAACTTATGGCAATTATTCATTTATTACCAAACTAAGGCATGTTTAGCAGCCAATACACGTACTAGAATATAACAATAATTGACGTCTGAAATACGAAATATATATATATATATCAGGGTAAAAAATAGACGGGAACGATGAGCGATTCGCTCTTCAAACCTCCGAAATCGCTCCCGTCAGGCTCAAAATAGCTCCCGTAAAATTATTGACGAGAGCTATTTTTTTCCACAGACTTTTGAAAAAGAGCTCCCGTGAAAAAAAAGGAATTTTTCCCCTGATATATATATTTTTGATATATATATATATATATATATATACATATGTGCGTGTGTATATATATACCACTTACTCATCAAATTGGCACAGCTCATAGACATGCCCTTCATGCTTGCATTTGTAGGCGAGGGGGAAGTTATCATGCTTGCATCGTTTCCAGTCAATCAGGAGGTGAGCACAGTAGTCACGCTGCTCCAACAATATGTTACTCGCCTCCATCTCCTCCTGCGTTGCTATCATAACTGCAATGTTGCAAAGAACAAGCATGAAAACAAGCTTTCACTGGAAACCATCTAGCAAACTACACTTAACTAGTACTTCACTATTCATGTGAATGCTCACAAACCAATATCGTCGAGTCTGTGAATTATGTCATTTTTCTTTCATGTTGTGGTGAGACTATGCGACTAAATCATATGGATTTTATTCAGTAGATTATCGACAACTGTATTGTAAATAGTCAAACGATATGCGTATAGTCCAGGTTTGTATATATAGATAGATGAAACATATAGATGAATCGTCCCACCCCAATTAAACTAAGATATTGGTTAGCCTGTGGCTGAACTGCTATATATGGCACTTTGCTGGTTATAATTTTGATAGCACAGCGAACAGATTTCATGAACATGGGATTATTGATGCATGCTTCACCCCACAATCTGCCTCCTCTTTAAAGACCTACCACTTTTGCATTGCACTTTGCTGGGGGTGCAGAGGTGTACTGGTTGTTGTGCGAGTTGTAGGGTATATGATATCTACTATCTAGCTCCTTGGGGTATATGGAAGCTGATATGTCCATGGTGTTACAATAGAATACTATTATTATTTTACTAGTTCTACTAATATTACTAGTATAGTAGTAGTTGATCATCGACATTGGTGTTACTGACTGTTAGTGTTACTGAGTGCGTTTGTGTAACCTCTTAAATATTAGTCTTCAAAGTCCAAGGGACTATATCGAACAACAAAAGAGACAAAGTTGATCAAATAATCAGATCAACACTGCAAATCGCAGTAGAAAAAGTCTCAAGTTTGCAACTAACTAAAGAGGAAGCCGGGAGAGAATTCCAATACGGAATGACAGAGACAAAGAAGCTAAACCTTTAGGTATTCTTTGAAGATGGCACGTCTCCAAAGCGATGATTACGCTCAGATGATCGTGGGCAACGAACTCTCAGAACACATGCGTCTAAACAGAGGAATTGCTCCGACCTGTGATTGGAGGATAAAAATAGACCACGCCCACTCCCGCTGCATACGCTATTATGCTATGACCGGTAGGAACGTGTACTAACTATCATATAGAGCAAACGATTTGAGTTAAATTTCAATCAATTTTAGCTGTTATAGACATATGTCAATTAGCCTTAATCTCTGTGAATTTTGAGTCTATTGAAGCACGATTAGTCTAATTAATTAGCAAATATGCACGCGCAGTATTGCTCATAGGCTGGTTCAAGGATAGAGATAATGTCCAGTACGGTGATTGGATAGGATGATGTTAGTTGATAAGATAGGACTGGACATCTTCTCTATCCCTGAGCCCATATGGCTAATAGTAATACACGCGCGGCTATACCGGCTATTTTTATCCTCCAATCACAGGTCGGAGCTATTCCTCTGTTTAGACGCATGTCTCGGAACTGGCTTCATTAACTGATTAAGCAAGAGGAAATGGCAAATGCCAATCAGCGCAATCTTCACCTGACCTAGCTCTAGCACTATAGCCCGCGTTCATTAACTGCTACTACTACTACTAGAGGCTAGAGCTACACCTGACCATGACAAATTTTGTGAAATTGAAAGGTTATATTAAGTTTAGGCTTTAGCATGGAGCAAGCAGACACGAAGAGGAGGCCAATCAAGTTCAGCCAAAACAACATCAGAACTGTCATGATACTGATGGTTTTTTGGAAACCCATCTCGCAGCTTTATGCTGAATGTCATCCAATTTTAGAACTGTGTCAGTTCTGTTTCACACTCAGTCACAGGCTCAGCTACGCATAATTGACTAAGTCTAATTTACAGCTAAATTTAACCACAAGTTACAACAACAGTCTTGTTACCTCGCTCTTTTCTGCCATTAGGGAATCCCAGCATTGGGTCGAATGTTGATTGTTTCGTGTTATCTGGTGTTACATCTTGTTCTTTAAAGTATGCATTATATGAACTGGTTGCTACCCCCATTTTATTCACTTTTGGGGGAACTCGAAATTTTCTCAAAACTTTTCTCCTTCGCTAGGGGGCAGCACTAACAACTCGGATGGCCACATATCACACAATAAGTAACAATTAGTAACAATAATAATTAATATCCTTACCTCACAATAGTTAACAAGCAAAAAACAATTATATGTCAAAAAATTAATAAACGTTATTTAAAATAATTTAGCAAACTTTTTAATGTAGCAGTCTTGATTCAGAGACAAACATTTACTGGTGTAATTTAAGCTTTTACTTGTGCCTGTGGAACCAAAGATGGCATCTTCCAGTAGAAAAAATCGTAAACATTGAGGTTCCTATGTATGACAGTATGTGTATCACTATTGCTACCAGTACCAGTATCATCATATCAGTGTCACCTACCAGTTACCATGCATTAATAGAAGAATACATGGCGCCGAATATATGATAATATTGATATCATGTAGCCTGTAACATGATCTCAGATCTGGACTGTAGCCTAAAAAACAAGCCTAACCCTAAGTTCTAACTTTACTCTTTAGTTCAGACAGTAGGCCTAGTTATTGCCTTTTTTGAGTCTGGGACCCCTTTGAGAATCTGGTGAAAGCTACGGATTCCTCCCCAGTGAAATGCACATAAGCACACAAACGCAACATTTTGCATACAATGGGGTTCACGGACCCCCTAGGCCCATCCACGCATCCCAAAGGAGTCCATGGACCACAGCCACAGGTTAAGAACCCCTGCTTTAGTTGAATAGTTCTAACGTAACCCCTTCGCCTTCCTACCCCCGGGCCTGGCATGGATGCACTTCACTCACAGCTAGAGCCTACATACCTCCCATATCCCATCGGTTGATACAAATCTAGTTAATTTTTTTAATTAAGTTTTAATTAGGGGTGAGGATTAGGGTTAGTGTCACAATGCACCATAAAAGTTTTATTAAAACAGGAGTTTCAGACACGTGATTTGTATCAACCAATGGGATTTTGGAGGTATGCAGGCCCTAGCTGCGAGTATGCACTTCCTACCCCATACCCACTTGTCATTGGGACAGGTGGCATCCACGTAAATGTGTAGGAGGTAACCCTAGCTGATGTACTGTGTAGTACTCCTTAGCTCCAAGAAATGGTCATATATGTCAGAAGACCGATGGATATGTATATTGTATTGACGTTATTCTCATAGTCATAGCCTGGCCGGTCAGGCTAAGCAATGTTAACGCTAACCCTAAAGGCTAAGCCTGCTAACCCTAGCTCTAAATCTAACCATAATCATAGCGCCTGGCATAATCTGTTTTATACAAGTAATAATGGTCTTGCAGATTATAAGGTCGCCGCCATATTTGTTATTACAGTAAACATAAGAGATAGCTCATGATGGAGAAATATGAAAAGATACGCGTCGTCGGACGAGGAGCATATGGGTTAGTACCTATAGTAGGCTATCTACGTACCATACCAGCCTATGCGATGAGTTCCATTCTGTGCTGTGGCATCACTGAGTGGTTTGCTTTTTTCCCCAAGTTGTATTTTACTTTTATATATTCAAGCAATGTATTCATTTGTTTCTGCATGTTTTAGAACTTGTTGGAACTACTTTGACTTTTCAACGTCAATTAAATGTAGTCACTTAATGATCATTTTTATTAATTTCTAATTTACAGAACAGTTCATCTCTGTAAAAGGATTGCGGATAATACCTTGATCATTATCAAGCAGATACCGGTTGAACAGATGACAAAAGATGAACGACAGGCTGCATTAAATGAAGTAAAGGTTTTATCAATGCTTGATCATCCGTTCATCATTGAATATTATGAAAATTTTCTGGAAGATAAAGCACTGATGATAGTCATGGAGTATGCTGAAGGTATAGTTTCTCTTATTTGCTATACTGTGTTCTATAGAAAATAATAAGCTTACTTATTTGTGACCATGGAATATGACTAGCTTGATTATGTTTATTCAACTCTAATATTCGTTTTACTTTAATCACATGAAACCTGCTTTAATTATGAGGTCCCTATTGATAATGAAGTGTAATGGGACAGTATCTTTAAGGCAAGAAGATGGTGAAACTGCCTCACCCTTTTAGAGTTCTTATTACATTTTGCTTCGTTATTTATCTTATGTAATTTAATTTGTAAGTCTAGGTGGGACAGTATTTGATTACCTGCAACAGAGAGGAAACAACTTGTTGGAGGAAGAAGAAATCCTCAGGTTCTTCTCGCAGATGCTGTTATCAATGCAGCATGTACACTCAAAGCAAATTCTACACAGGTGAGGGTCTTACCAGAATGTTTCACTAGGACTATATGTCTGTGTGTTAGAGTAGCTGTTCGTGCAACATGTGCCTACTTGCATAGAATCAGTCATGCATAGACTTCATTGACTTTATTTGTATGATATCCCGGTCTATCAGTGAGTGCCCTATATATTCAAGAATGTGGTTGTGGTGTGTTTGTGTGAGGGGGGTGACCAACTCTAGAGGTTTGTTTATCGATCCACTACACCATTAAATCACAAAATTATGTGGTTATAACCTAGATGACTGTCATTTTGATAGTCATTATTCCTGTCACCAATCGACTCACTTAAAAATATACTCTTTCTCTCATACCACAACCTCAACAAATTCATATGGAAATTTGAGCCTGCCTTGTTACAGCTTTTAACCGCCACAACATGCATGTGATACTAGGTATATATGTTATTGACAGGCAAGCAGGCAGGGAGACGGGTAGGTAAATAAGTAGGTAGTTAGGCAGATACCTAGCTAAATAGATGGGTTTTATGTTATGGAATATCAGTAAATGAGTTGCCTAGATTGTATTTCAGATTGCATTCCCCTCAACCTTTTCCGACACATCCTTGATGTTGGCAAAAATATTGAGCTAAATATTGAAATTGTTCAATTACACGTTTTTGTGATGAAAGATTACTAGCACTCATAGGGTATATGTCCCCCAGGGTACTGCCGGAACGTACCCTGGTAACTATCTGATATGCCGGTTAGGGTTAGGGAGTAGGCGTAGGCGACTCCCTAGACTCGTTAGTGGACTCGTAGTAGACTCGTTAGTAGACTCGTTAGTGGAGTAGGCGAGGTACGGTCTGGCATATTAAATAGTACCAGGGTACGTTCCGGTATACCGGACCTTGCCCAGGGTACGTTCCGGCAGTACCCTGAGGGACATAGACCCTCTCAGCATTACTAGCAATTTGTAGCAGTTTGTAATCAGTAATGTAAGTATAGCAGACTTGTAATTTGGATTTTTTTTTGTAGAGACTTGAAAACACAAAATATTCTACTCAACAAAAAGAAGAATGTTATCAAGATATCTGATTTTGGAATCTCCAAAGTGCTGAGTAGTAAAAGCAAAGCCTATACTGTAAGTTTTTGATAAATGATATTCAGTAAACATTTAATAGCTATGTTTACACCATCCAATGATAACCAGTTTGGTCAAAGTTTGCATGTAGCTAAAACGTAGAGTTTGGCGCAATTTCATTTTATGATGATTATCACTGAATGGTGGCATAGTAGAAAATGTTTTTTTGGTGCTTGTTCTTAGGTTGTTGGCACCCCCTGCTACATCTCCCCAGAGCTGTGTGAGGGTAAGCCTTATGCACAGAAGAGTGATATCTGGGCACTGGGCTGTGTGCTGTATGAGCTGGCTACTCTGAGAAGAGCATTTGAGGCAGCTGTAAGTAGTACCAATACTTGTCAGTTAATGTGATAAATACATGGTGGCTTGTGCTCATATACATGTAAGTCGTCCATGACTGTTCTTGCATGCACCTAATTCTGGATGAATGGATGTTGCTTGTAATATATATATATATATACGTGTATTTAACCTGTAGTATTGTTTTATATGACTCACTTTGTATTACTGTCAATAGCACAGGTTCCGGTGCACAGTATGCACTGTCATTTGTAATGTAGTATTTGTAACTCAGTGTAACACAGGGCAGTCTAGTCGAATATCACTAAATCTGCCCATAGTTGCGACTGATCGTGATAACACAAATACCTTCTATGTTTACCGCAAAAATCCAGCCAGTCTCAGCCCTAAGCTCATCAGAAGGTAATATTGTGGGTCAACAACACAACTGATTAAACCTGGAAATGGCTGATTTCATTCGCTTATAATTCAGGCGTGTATATGTAGTATAGATGTATAATATTTTATCTCCAAACGTCAGTTGCTGCACAGGATGTGAAGGTATTTTTTCAAACTAAACTTCTTGTCTTATTGGCCATAGGGTCTTTTATTTTCTTGTGCATCTGTGAGGCAGCCAGAGAAGGCGTATGTGAAGCCTACTTTGCCGTGCAAGAACTCCAATGAAAGATTGCCAATTTTTCGTGTACATAATGACTATTGTGTAGTGCATATATATTGTATAGCACCACAATTATATAATGCCACTATTGTATAGCACCACTATTATGTAATACCACTATTGTATGGCACCACTATCATGTAATGCCACTATTGTATGGCACTACTATTATGTAATGCTGCTACTAAACACAACTATCATGTATATACCCACTATTGCATCCGCG
>NW_014577169.1:45153-63512 GCF_000485595.1 Priapulus caudatus | reverse complement strand
ATCTGCCAGCGCTGATTCTGAAGATCATGGGGCACGGTGGCGCCGGTGTCGGACATCTACAGTGATGAGTTGCGTCAGCTCATGCTGCACATGCTAGAGCTAGACCCGCGAAACGACGACCGTGAACCAGATCATGGCGCAGCCAATGTCTTCAACGCCGTGCTCAACCTACACACCGAGCTAGGGCAAGATTCCCTGCAGGTGAGCTAGGCAAGGTAGCCTGCAGATGAGCTAGGCAAGATTCCCTGCAGGTGAGCTAGGTAAGATATCCTGCAGGTGAGCTAGGCAAGATTCCCTGCAGGTGAGCTAGGCAAGATTCCCTGCAGGTGAGCTAGGCAAGATTCCCTGCAGGTGAGCTAGGCAAGATAACCTGAAGGTGAGCTAGGCAAGATACCCTGCAGATGAGCTAGGCAAGATATCCTGCAGATGAGCTAGGCAAGATTCCCTGCAGGTGATCATTGTATGTTCACATTTAGAGTATATTAACAGCTCAGAGAGGAGAGCTATGCGGGCAGACCCAGCATACTGTGGGTGAAGTCCAGGTACAGATTCGTATACCCGCTCTGAGTGAGCACTGTGTGCTGATATGCGCGCTGTGTTGTGCAGCAGGGATGTTCCGGGATGTAACATGAAGCACATTCTTGGCCATGTTGGCTGTGACCTATTCGAGTTGTTGCGGCAATGTGGAGTCGAGCCTTGCGTTTTCCTCCTTCAGGGTGCACAGACCGCTCCCGGCCCGGCCTACCACATCACTGGCGGAAGCTGTCGCGCACTGGCAGCGTCGTCTCTACCAGAGCACACCGAGGTAGGCAAGATGCAGTCTACGCAGTCGATGGTGTACTGCTGGGGCGCGGCACACCACGCCTGGAAAGCTTCCTCTGCCGGGCAGGGAGATTGAGATTGTTGACGTGCGGCATCGGGCAGGACCCAGAGGCTGGGAGTCACACAAGAGTGGACGGCTGGTCTTGTGGGAGGTAAGAAGTCAATGAGCTGCCGCCCTATTCGATTGCATCAGCGATTGCAGTTACGATAAGGAGTGTTATGTGGTCAATAAGCACAGATATTTTCTTGCTGATTTGTTTTTTTCGACATAAAACACGACATTCGATATGAAACGCATGTTAGTAAAATCACTGCATATATAAGATTATCAATTCCTGAGCGTTTGTATGGACAGAATATTGCTAGTGAAGATGATGTCAAATGCTCCTAACTCGAATGGGAGGTGACGGAGCCTAACGTTCGTGCCCTCACTGATTTTGTCTAGCCACCCCTCCATCACCAGCTAACGAGACGCTCAACCCGGTTTGCCGTCGATCAGTCGACCATGTTTCGCTCCTCGCTTCCTCGAAGGCCAGTCTGCCGTCACCATAAACACACGTGTCATGCGGCGATCATTCACAACGTGTCTCACTCGTATGTTTTATCTTGAGTCAGTCTTCGCCTCAATCGTCGGAAGATCGGATGCAGTATACGTGGTTGCTGTAGTGGATATTCGGCGGTTTTGTCAATGCTGCTACTGTTTTGACATTTTGTCAGTATATCGTCACGAAGGTTAGTAGTTACTGGCTGACCATAGGAAGTGTAGCATAGTTATATGCGTTCAAAGAGGTCAGTATGCAACTGATCACCGATCGCAGGGACGCCTGTTGTTCATGATTATGGTCGACTACGCATTTGGCTTCGCATCAAACGCTCACAGTCATTCCTATCATCAAATCATGACGCGTATGCGGAATTAACAGTCACATGAGCTGGATGCCATGGACTTCGGGGGAAGGGGCGCGAAGCGTCCATTACAGAGCATGGCAAATGTTGTTATTTAACTTCTGTTTTGTCATTCGGTCAGACGAGGAATTCTCATGACGTTGTCTAGTGGCGCCTACGGATGCCTGGACATGGGAATTACAACGACGTATCACAGGTAATCCAGAGGAACGTGGCTTCCTCCGTCATTTTGCCCGCCAACACCTTTAGATATCTTAGCTTTAATACGTTTTACGTTGGACATATCAAATATGGGATGGATTAAAATAAAAATATTGCTATTAAACTAGAAATTATTTACTATCTTTTTTTATTTGCATGAACTACTAGAACTATTAAAACAACTCGCATTTTACATTCCATAATTGGTAATCACCAACTGACAATCACCACCATCACCAAGTTCCATCTTTCAAAAATGTTACATCTTACAGGCAAAGATGCGTGAGGCTTTGCTCGCGATTCGAAGTAATACTCGTGTCTTGCGGAACTGTCCACGTCGATGTTTGTAACCAATGACAACGGAATGTTTGCCTGGGGCGTGGTGACAATGGTAAAGTGTGCCCGACCTTTGGCCTGTCCGTCATCATTGATCTGCGGCGTATATTCGACGGTGCTGGCAGAAAGGAAATGTCGTTGGTCCGTCGTGGATTGACGGTTGCTGTCGTGTGCAGGTCGGCTAGGACTGGGCAGTTCGGAGTCGTCGCGCTGCCACAGCCTGTGCCCATCACGTGTGCGTCCAGCGCACGATCGGTGCACTGTGGAGTCGATTGCTCCATGTTGGTGACTACCGAGAGCGATTGCTGTCCTGCGCAGCACAGGTGAGATGAGGAGGCTGTGGAGGGGAAGGGTAGCTGAAGTGGGTGGACGGGAAGTCAGTGGACCAGAATGGTAACCTGTAGGATGTCGAGAGAGGGTACCAGCACGCGGATTGTGGCCCAAACTATCGCAAAGATTGGAGTTGAATAATGTTCACGTGTGAGGGTCTTAGAGGGAGTCATTGGGTTTTACGGTAATACAAGTGTATTTTGTGCAAATTTCATTTCTTCAACCGTTAGGCAATAGTTTTACATCTGGTCTAGTTGTTTTTGTTAAACAGAATGAAGTGGGATAAGCCTTGGTACCAGATCAACAATGTGCCAGGTGACAAGGCACTGAAATGCAAGTAGCTGTGTTGGAGGGTAGTAGTGTGGACACATAGCATCACACACCTACAAACCCCAGTGAGGCACCTAATGAGCTACCCCAAAGTCAAACTAAAATATGATGACAATGTGGCGCGTGCACAAGATTTAATGTTCAAACTGTATCAGTGTCTATATAGGGAAAACCGGAAGGCAATATGAAACACCTCAAGGAGCATGAACAAGATGTGGAATCATCAGTGGTGACAGCAGTCTCCGATCAGGCCTACCAAAACTCTGCTCAGGATAACCTACACAAGTCAGCCATCACGGACTACATGCTTAGCCATACCATGATTCTGTCTGGTCTTTAGCTAAGATTCTGTGCGACAGGAAGGCTCTTTTCTGGATAGACAAATTGAGACTTCATCCAAATTCGCAAATACGCAGAAACTGGGGGCATACACTCTGTCCCATGTCAATGACAATCTCATAAAGTTAGACCTACCCAAAGGAATCAGAGGACTGATCTGACTCCTCTTTTCAACTGCTACTATTTATGACAATCTCAAGCAGCTTCATTCATCTTGACAAAGAAACTAGACCATTTTATCTAAAACTGTTGCTGACATGTTAAATAATTAGATTCATCATGAAATAAATTTACTCCTATGTGTGACCAACTTTGAAACCTAATGAAGTGTACTATATAAACGGTTCTAGTATATTTTTAAATCAACGGAATTCCCATGTGTCATTAATATTTTGTCGTTTAAATTGAATTAATTATTATCGCATCCGGTGGTTAACGAGTGATTTCAGATCATAATTCACTCTTATCTTATCTTATTAATCGTCTTATCTCTTATCTTATCTTATCTTATCTTATCTGCTGCTTATTATGATGATCTGATGTGCAGGTACAACAAGCTTGGACTGGACAGGATCTTAACGATGGTAGGTCACATCACGTAGAAGAAGCCAGCGTGTTCACTCATGTGACGGCGCCACCTATATGCGATCTGCTCGTGAAAGACGCTACGCTCGGACGTCCCATGCTGCATCGTGACAGGTGGTGGTTTAATCTATTGTATTAGCACGGTGTTGACTGTGTAGTTATCGCCTATGATTGTTGTGCTTGCTATGAATTTGTGACGTGTTTTGAGTAGAGGGGGTGAGAGGGACGGAGGGATAGAGAGAAGAGGAGAGAGAAGAGCGAGGAGAGAGACAGAGTGAGAGAGAAAGAGAGACATACACAGTCAGAAAGAAACAGATAGATAGCGAGCGAGAGAGAGAGAGAGAGATAGAGACAGAAAGAAGAGGAGAGATAAAGAAAAGAGGAGAGCGTGAGAGAGAAGGGGAGGATATAGGAATGCAAATAGCTTTAAACAGCTCCTCCTCCAAGATAATATTATAATAACGTACTACGTCTGCTTAACAGTGAATGGTGACTGGACGTTTGGCTCGAATCAGTTTGGACAGCTCGGCTACAGAAAGGGGAAACTGTTCTGGTCCACATGAAGTTACTGTGTCACAAGAGGCAGGAGTCGTTGACATGGTGACGTGTGGGACACCTTTTTACTACGCAGTGAGCAACAAGGTACTGTGCACTTATCCCTGGAGTATAGTTACCCCTAAACTAACCACAATGAGGTAGAAATACCACAAGTAGCCCATACATCGAAGGAATATGAGTGGTAAGAAGAGGAGGGGCAGCAGGGTGAAAAACACATGTATTTTTATTAACATGCCACCAATTTTCAATGCTATCAGAGGCAGCACACCGTTTACTTGTTGTGGTGCCCACTCGGCACACGCAGTGGGTACACCCCTCTGTAGTCATCAGTTCAGATACAGTACAATTCATATATGCATCACTAAAGCTGTTAAATAGAAGAAGCTATGTTAGGAAGAAGTCAGGCTGTGCATCTCTTTTAGTGCTAAAAGCTTCGAATACACTAAAATAGTCAACACTGTTTATCGAAAGCAAACTCAATGCGAAATTCATTGATATGAGGCAGTATACACAGTGCTGTGTGTAATGTGTTTACAACCTATATGATAATGGGAATGGATTTTTATCCGAAAACACGTCAATCAGATAAAGCAGATATATAGCCGTATAAGTTCCATAAAGCTGTATTTTATTAGGTTTATAGTGACCCATCACTTGTCTGTATATCTATGGCAAGCCATTACCCTCCAAAATCATTTCTAAAGAATTTAAACCTAGAATCCCAAATCAATTTACAATGCATTAAACCATATAATGGTAATGGCTTGCCATATATATCACCATCTCTTATCTAGCACTAGCGGGATACCCGCCGTTGCCCGGGGAAATCAGTCACGTTACTCAGCTGGTGACCGCTTGGTTGAAAGAAAAATACCCCAAAAAATTCTAACTATCTATCCATGCACCCATCTATGATCCATCCACTCCATCCATCCCATTCCATGCCATGGCCATCCCATCCCATCTCATCACACGCATCCCATCCCATCCCATCCCATCTCATCTCATTGCATCCCATCCATCGCATATCTCATGCCATGCATGCCATGCCATTCCATGCCATTCTCATCCCATCCATCCCATCGCACCACATCCCACCCATCCCATCCCATCGCATCCCATCGGCATGCCATCCCATTCCATCCATCCCATCCCATCCCAAACAGTAAAAAATAATAAGAAATCAAAGATAAAGACATTAAAATAAAATAATTAATAAATTAAATATATAAATAAATTAAAAACAAATAATAAATTAAAATAAATTAATAATTAAAAATAATAAATACTAAAGAGGTAGGTAAGGGAAAAAGGAAAAAAGGGGAAAATAATTCCCAGCTGGTACTCGAACCCGAATCCTGTGTAGCATCGGATGTTCTAGTCAAGAGGCCAATGCGCCATCACGTTTATACACCAGATGGACCAGTAACATTTTTAATTTTTAAAATTTTTTTTAGCCAGAACCACCTCCCAGACGTGCTGATTCTGAAAATATCTTTAGTTTTCCTCTAGGCTGCGGAGTTCTCTAGTTATGCGCGAACACACTAATTCGGCTGAACAACTTTATAGGCCTATATATAGATCTGTGGCATTTATTTATTGCATATTTGATTAAAATTTTACTTGTAAATGTTTTTTTACTCTTCTGTAACCACATAAAGATGAGGAAAGAGCAGTATGTTTAGAAATGTTCTCGATTGATTTTGCCTTCCAAATTGATGGAATTTCAGAATTTCTGCTGTTTGTTAAATGTCTATCAAACATAAAGGTGAAACTTATGGCCCTGTCACACATTGACGATTTAGCCAGCGTATGCCGGAGTATCAAAAATTTGGTGAATACGCTGGCGTACGTCGAATAAGTTATGGGTAAGCTTTGTATAAGTTAAGAGAACGCTGAAGCACGCTGAAGCACGCTGAAGCACGCTGAAACACGCTGGTATACGTCGTAGTACGGCGAGGTCGTCGAAAATTTTTGAGCGATGCTCAAAATTTTTCGACGTATGCCAGCGTATGCCTATACGTCCCGCATACGCGGCCATAAGTTGTAGGTAAGTTATGCGATCGTTGACACACGTTCACACACGTTACTGTAAGTTACTCATAAGTCGAAATACGTCGAGATAATGTCTAGCGTACCCGAAACTTATTTCTACTTATGAGTAACGTGCTTTGAACCTATGTGTAACTTGTCTCCAACGCATATTGACGTATTTGACGTGTTCCGGACGACACACAGAACTATACTGAACGTGTTTCTAACTTACAGCTACCGTATAATGCGTATTGGCAGCGTTTAAGGGAATTGGTATATAAAATGGTATTGGCATGTTGATACTGCGAAGGTGATGTTGATACTGCGATGTCTAGTGCGGTTATGATTTGAATCGTCGAGCGGCAGCATTTTTATAGGCTACGACACGTGATCGTCGGCGATATGCTGCCGCGCGCTATGCATAAGTTAAACTATCGTTGGGCATAAGTTGTGAACGCCGGCAACACGCTAAGCATTCGTTGGTATAAGTTATCTATAAATTATCGAAACGTTCTATATACGTTACTAATACGTTAAGTATACGTCCAAAACTCGTTATGAATACGCTATGTATACGCCCAAAATTGAAAAAACAATCGATAGTTCAGCGTATGCCAGCGTTTTAGAGAAATTTTGATACGTCCGGCATACGCTGGCTAAATCGTCAATGTGTGACAGGGCCATTAGATAGCATGATAATCGGACATGTGCTGCTGATGGTGAGCCAATTATAGTGATGATAAAGCTTTCTATATCTGCTTATAGTGAATATATACTCCACTGCTTTATAGCTATATATAGCTTATTATGTCATGCGTGATCAAAGTGACATTGAATAATCATTACCGGTTGCAACATTAATGATGCAAGCTAGTGATCTAGCGCCCCCCGATTCGGCATTACAGAATAAGACCACAAACTAAAGCTAAGACTGAATCCGCAACTAACGTAACGAGTATCTCCTGTGGGTCGCCACGTGCGCGGGCATCTCACGAGTCAGACTCGTATCTGCAGGAGCACAGCGAGCTTAAAGGGTTGGCACAGGAGTGCACCTAGTCCAGTGTGTTTTCTCCTGCACGTCGTTAAGCTGGAAGTCTCCGGCTAGACGCATGATGTTCAACAGGCAGACAAACGAGCGATGCATGTAGTCAGCATACAGGCGGCCATCAACATAGATGCTGTACCTGCACACGAAGGAGAGAAATGCGAGATCGTAATGTATCCTATCATAACCTGTGTTGTACAATCGAGAGACGACTGAAGGAGTGCCGCATCGTAGGAAAAGCGATGGATGTCCGACTGCAAAACACAAACGTCGTGTTTCGGGTACCCCAATTATGATCGCCTGATGCAACAATGCAGAAAGGGTCATAGGACAGCGACCTTATTATTAATTAATTATTACGTAGCAATCGTGTTAAAGTTGTGGCGTTTCAACCCTTCAAAAGAAACAGACAGACACAAGACGAGCAGATACACCAGCATACAAATATCAAATTGCGCGAAAGGAAAGTTTCGCGGCAAAATTACTGCGTTCGTAAACCTTTGGAAGCTCTCTCGCGCGAAACAACAGCATTGCTGTCAAACCACCAATGTTCCAAACGCTGCTGCTTACGCCCCTGTCTGCTTGCCTACCTACCTGTCTGTCTGTCTGTCTGTCTGTCTGCTGCTTACGCACCTGTCTGTGAAGACCATGATGAGCAGCTGGAATTCCTGACCCTCGACGAAAGGGTAGCCACCACCTCGCTCCTCTTTTCCCCACTCACCGCCGATGCGACTGTTTCTGATGACGATGGATTCTTGCCCGCGCGCGTTCAGATGGAATCCGATGTTAGTCGTGCTGTTCCTCGGTCCGTCCTGCAGGTTGATGAAGAAACTGCGAGAGAAGGAAGCAGAGAAAATCGTGAGTGAGAGTAAGCTTCCATGCGGGTTGGGATACGCTGAGTGTGAGTACAGTGCAGATTCTAACGTGAGACTAAGGAATCATTCAGAGTAATGACGGCAGAGCTACTGCATCGAGTCGTGATTCTGCTTCATCATGTTTGTAATTATGTCGTGCCTGCCATGTCTTCGAGCTGTTCGATAAATCGTCACTGAATCAATTGGACTATTATTGATCTATACGTATTGATACTGACCCATCTGGTCCAGTACTGGGAAGCGGTACTCCAGTGATTGTGTATGCTTTGCCAACTTGCACATCAAAGTCCATTTCGCATGGTAACTCCTGCAGAGTGGAAAATTATGCGTACGATCCTTCGTTCTGAACTAGGATGTACTGCTAGGAAACTCGGGTATATTCGAACATGTTTCCCATTGAACATCACTATTATATCATCACTTGTATATATATTTATACTATTATATTATAACATCACTTATATGATTATGGTAAACCCATAAACATTGGGCTTCTTTAATATACCTTGCCCCTTTTAATGACACCTGTTACTTCTTATTTCGGATATTTCTCCTTTATTCATCGCTTCCTATTTGTTATTTTATTCTTTACGCCCCATTTTACCTTCTATTCCTTCATTCTCATTTTCGTCTTTCTATTTCTTCCTTATTCACTTTCCCGCTCTGTTTTCTACTTTTTTACCTACACCTCATTCTTTACCTTCATTTTCCTTCTGTCCATTCACGCTCTTACCTCGTATCACTCGTTCAGCCATTCATCTTCACGACCATCGTCATCACAATCCCCAGCTCCATCATAACCTCTCACTTCTAACCTTTCAACCACTGACCGCATGAAAGAGTAAAAACACTTACGCATGTTGTTCGGTTCGTCGGTCCGGCAGCGACGGCCAACACGCCAATGGCAGCAAGCAAAAGCAGTGTTCTAGACAGCATGTTGACTGGACGTGGCCCAGTAGATGAGCGGAGGTCTGGTTTATAGGCTAACTAAACTAAATGGTCTGATGCGTCTAGGATTTTAGGGTTGATCACGTGGCAACCCGATGTTCAAAGTTGAATGAGAGCTAGATGGTTATGCAGTGTGATTCCAGAGACCTAAAGATAATTTTATACGGTATTTGCTGATATTTAGGAGCCAATATATTCAATGTCAAGTTACCAAGTTTTATCTTGGGAGTCATATATCAGTGTTTAATTGCCGTTTATAAAAGTGTTTGAAATGGTATACTGCTACCCATTGTTTGCTCTGCTTGTAGTGATTTTTAAGTCCGTGAAAGGGAACGGATTGCACCATAATATCAGGAGTCAGTGTATAATATAGAGAGTATATAATATATAGAGAGTATATAGAGAGTGTATAATATAGAGAGTATATAATATATAGAGAGTATATAGAGAGTGTATAATATATAGAGAGTATATAGAGAGTGTATAATATAGAGAGTATATAATATATAGAGAGTATATAGAGAGTATATAATATAGAGAGTATATAACATATAGAGAGTATATAGAGAGTGTATAATATAGGAGTCTATGTGTGAGAAATTGCTTTACTTGCACATGCACACATTATGGCTTTCCGATTGATTTATAACATTTTCTTTCCATAGATGGCTCTGTATTCACGTGGGGAAAGGGTGCACGTGGACGGCTGGGGAGAGAGGGAGAGGACACTGGGATCCCTGGGGCGGTCGCTATGCCAGACAGCCAAGCGGTGATATCAATATGCAGCAGTCACGGGAGTACCATAGTTTGCTGCAAATGTGAGCAGGAGTAACGGATCAATGATAGATTTATATTCATGGTCTAGGAAGCGTTTTTGTTCCTAAGCAGTAAAGCAAGTTCCTGATGTAAAAAAAATGTGTAAAGAATAGCGTGTAAATTACGTTTGCATTAGTTGTCACGGCTACTAAAAAGTATTTGAAATTGTATAGCAATAATATCATGGTTAGGTCTTTTATCATTTCATATTCAATTGTTTTATCATTGCTTTATTTGTTTATTTAATTATCTATTTGGTAATTTTAGCCGACGTATGACCCGACTGATTCACTGACCTCTGGCCGCCATCTGGTGTCGGGTTTTGGAGACATTTCTGGAAACATTGTAGGACCTGAAGCAACAGCTGTTGTAGCAGCAGCCATTCGTTTGTGTAAAAATCGATGTTTACATATGATGAAAAGATAGATTTGTATTTCGCTATGTATCATGCTGTCATATTGAACACGTTTGGTCGCCTGGGCGACATGTAAATTGTCAACCAAGTATCATTAGATTTAACTATATATGTAAATCGTGATAATGTGATCTGTAACTATTCTAGACAAAGCTCACGTTGAACCTACTTAACTTATTCACACTTAATTCACGTATATAATGTAAATATTAAAATATGTATCATATTACATTGTGCATATTCTCTGTTATATGAGCGAACCATTCTTGACGCAATGCAGAATGCACCACATGTGAATATTTCATTTCTCAGAATCAAAATCACTCCAGCCAGTATTCTGGTGGTGGCATTGGTGGGGCTGGAGGAGGAGGTGGTGGTCCACCTGCAGCCGGTGCCACGGATACAGATGGCGCCACTGTAGGCACATGTGATGCCGCTAGCCCCGAGTGACTCTGGCGTGTGAGTGGTTTTACACTGTCGGATGCCTCAGCCTCCTCCCCTTCCTCCTCCTCCTCCTCCTCCTGGTGCAGTGCCTCATCCCATCTCAGTGCCATCGACTTCCTGCGCTCTGACCGCATCCCGTCAACGCCGTGTATTACTGAATTTCGAGGACTGATGTTCGGCTGCAGCTGCTGACGGTACTCCGTGTCGTATTCGCGGTCGTGGTAGTGAAAGTTGCCACCGCTGTCGTAGTATCCGTAGTCGACCGGTTCGTCGAAGTCGTCAAAGTCATCGGACGCGTCACGGGTCGCTAGCAGTGATCGGGAGTCCGCGCGGTTTCTCGGCTGCTTGACCTGAGGCATCGACGTCATCACGTTTTATTCTCACTACCTTAACTGTATAGGAAGTGCCCGACACTTAAGATCGTGCTGACTTGCAAGTGCGACCTACAAACCACGACTGACACGTCCAAAGCAGGGGGTTCAAAGCAAGCCCTACTTGGTTGAATTGAGTTGCGAATTAGAAACACTACTTACAAAATGTGGTACCATTTACGTTTTACAACTCGCGCAGTCCAATCATATATATATATATATGAACGCACAACATCATCTATAAATTGGTTTCACAAACTCCTATAGGCAGAGAATCAGGGTTCAATTATGCCATCTGCTCTGGTGGGTCCTCGTTTCAAGTTAAGCTGTACGGCCAAGTATAGGCTTAGTCTGAGTATAGGCTTCATAGTCTTAGAAGTTTATCATCAGAGCCACGAGCGCATTTCGTGCGAATTCTGTTCGTCCTTCACAGAAGCGACAAGACATACGACAATGTGAATACTTGCCGTTGCCGTGGCCTGCTGGTAAAACAGCTCCAGCAGGTAATGTCTCACTTAGTTAACACGCACCGCGGAGCTCGATCCCTGTACGACTTTTTTCGCCTTTTTCTTCTTTTTGCTTGCCGTTACGGGTTCGACATGCCGTAGTGAGTTACGTCGTAGTGAGATCTGCTCTGCCGCCATTCCTTTCTCCTGCGATGATGGATAACACATACACATATAGCACTCCCCTCGTTATAGTCCCATCATTAACAACCACTACGCAGAATTACATGGAGTATTATATATGATATCAGGAGTGAATAATAATATATCTATTATTATTCACTCCTGATGATATAATTATATTATGATTGTTATATTTCATATGACATATATATATATATATATGACATGATATATATATATGATATATTTTCAGGAGTGTCATAATATAGATGCTATGACACTCCTGATATTACACATGCTATATTATGACACTCCTAATACTATGGCGCAGATTAACCATAGGAACCTTCCGTTTATGACACGTGCTGCCACTTTACCTGTCCCTTAGATACCACACACGCTTTGTGTCTCAGTAAACTAGCCATGATCACAGATTTTACCACGAATTTCGTCTCAATCTCAATTTTAACGTCAGAAGAATCCAAAAGTGTCGATCTTCACCCTAGTCATGCTCCGATTCTTAACGCACGAGCGCTCTATCTACCCATATAGCAATCACAGACTGGGTAAATGAGACTGTTGCTCCTGTTGTGTCCCACATAGACATAACAACGCAACCAGGATATGTGAACGCGTGAAGGCCCTCGTCTGCATGCGGCTATGCGTTGTTACTGCTGGCATCGCGTGAGCGTACGACGGTGGGTATGAACGCACCGGCGCTATCACAAAATCCGCACCCCCTAAAATGAAATCCTGGCTACGCGGTTGCGCCCCCCCCCCATCTCAAAATCCTCGATCAGCCAATGGTATATGGAAGGTTTGGACACCTTCATTTCTCTGAGCCAGAACCTGTCACTCTTTATATATTTAAACGTCGTGATCTGTTTTAAGGATGCATTGCCACGCGAAAGTTACCTTTGTTTCGGCCGCGAGCTTCTCGTACTTGTTACGTATGCACGGCAGTTTGCGGGCAACCGATTTCTTGATGAGCCGCAGTCTGTCAGCTGCCGATGACTGCGGACACGACCTCGTTATGATGCTGCGGAAACGTCGGCGTAATCGGTGTAAATACATCTCCCTGGCTGGCTTCATCTAGTCGGTGCTAGCTGGCTGGCTGTCGCAGTATATCTGTCCGTCCGTCCGTTCATCCGTCCGTCCGTCCTTCCGCCCGTCCGTCCGTCCGTTCGTCCATCCGTTAGTCCGACCGTCAGTCCGTCCGTCCAACCGTCCGTCCGTCCGTCCGTTCGTCCGTTCGTCCATCCGTTAGTCCGTCCGTCAGTCCGTCCGTCCTTCCGCCCGTCCGTCCGTCCGTACGTCCGTCCGTTCGTCCATCCGTTAGTCCGTCCGTCAGTCCGTCCGTCCGTCCGTCCGTCCGTCCGTCCGTCTGTCAGTCCGTCCCTCCTTCCGTCCGTCCGTCCGTTCGTCCGTTCGTCCATCCGTTAGTCCGTCCGTTCGTCCGTTCGTCCATCCGTTAGTCCGTCCGTCTGTCAGTCTACATGTCTATCTACATGTCTACTCATTTATTCACTGATTAAATTAAACCGTCCACTTATCCATCAATATTTAAATTCCATGTTTCCGTCTAGAGTGAGGACGAGTAAGACGGGGAAAAGTTTTCTTGTCAAGATTCCCTGCAGGTGATCATTGTATGTTCACATTTAGAGTAATTAACAGCTACAGAGAGGAGAGCTATGCGGGCAGACCCAGCATACCTGTGGGTGAAGTCCAGGTACAGATTCGTAATCCGCCCTGAGTGAGCACCTGTGTGCTGATTGCCGCTTGTTGTGCAGCAGGGATGTTCCGGGACGTAACATGAAGCACATTCTTGGCCATGTTCGCTGTGACCTATTCGAGTTGTTGCGGCAATGTGGAGTCGAGCCTTGCGTTTTCCTCCTTCAGGGTGCACAGACCGCTCCCGGCCCGGCCTACCACATCACTGGGGAAGCTGTCGCGCACTGGCAGCGTCGTCTCTACCCAGAGCACAGCCGAGGTAGGCAAGATGCAGTCTACGCAGTCGATGGTGTACTGCTGGGGCGCGGGCATCACCACGCCTGGAAAGCTTCCTCTGCCGGGCAGGGAGATTGAGATCGTTGAGGTGGGCATCGGCAGGACCCAGAAGGCGGGAGTCACAAAGAGTGGACGGCTGGTCTTGTGGGAGGTAAGAGTCAATGAGCTGCCGCCCTATTGCGATTGGCATCAGTCGATTGCAGGTTACGATAAGGAGTGTTATGTGGTCAATAAGCACAGATATTTTTCGTGTGATTTGTTGTTTTTCGACATAAAACACATAGATTCGATATGAAACGCATGTTAGTAAATCCACTGCATATATAAGATTACAATTCCTGAGCGTTTGTATGGAACAGAATATTGCTAGTGAAGATGATGTCAAATGCTCTTAACTCGAATGGGAGGTGACGGCCTAACGTTCGTGCCCTCACTGGATTTTGTCTAGCCGACCCCCTCCATCGCACCAGCTAACGAGACGCTCAACCCGGTTGCCGTCGATCAGTCGACCATGTTCGCTCCTCGCTTCCTCGAAGGCCAGTCTGCCGTCACCATAACACACGTGTCATGCGGCGATCTGTTCACAACGTGTCTCACTGGTATGTTTTATCTTGAGTCAGTCTTCGCTCAATCGTCGGAAGATCGGATGCAGTATACGTGGTTGCTGTAGTGGATATTCGGCGGTTTTGTCAATGCTGCCTACTGTTTTGACATTTAGTCAGTATATCGTCACGAAGTTAGTAGTTACTGGCTGAGACTATAGCATGAAGTGGTAGCATCGAGTTATATGCGTTCAAAGAGTCAGTATGCTAACTGATCACCGATCGCAGGGACGCTGTTGTTCATGATCATGGTCGACTACGCATTTGGGCTTGCATCAAACGCTCACAGTCATTCCTATCATCAAATCATACGCGGTATGCGGAATTAACAGTCACATGAGCTGGATCGCATGGAACTTCGGGGGGGAAGGGGGCGAAGCGTCCATTACAGAGCATGGCAAAGTTGTTATTTAACTCTGTTTTGTCATTCGGTCAGACCGAGGAATTCTCATGACGTTCGGTAGTGGCGCCTACGGATGCCTTGGACATGGGAATTACAACGACGTATCACAGGTAATCCAGAGGAACGTGGCTTCCTCCTGTCATTTTGCCCGCCACACCTTTAGATATCTTAGCTTTAATACGTTTTACGTTGGACATATCAAATATGGGATGATTAAAATAAAAATATTGCTGATTAAACTAGAAATTATTCACTACCTTTTTTTATTTGCATGAACTATTAAGAACTATTAAACAACTCGCATTTTACATTCCATAAATGTGGTAATCACCAACTGACAATCACCACCAAGTTCCATCTTTCAAAAATGTTACATCTTACAGGCAAAGATCGTTGAGGCTTTGCTCGGATTCGAAGTAATACTCGTGTCTTGCGGAACGTCCCACGTCATGGTTGTAACCAATGACAACGAAGTGTTTGCCTGGGGGCGTGGTGACAATGGTAAGTGTGCCCGACCTTGGGCCTGTCCGTCATCATTGATTCTGCGGCGTATATTCGACGGTTGCTGGCAGAAAGGAAATGTCGTTGGTCGTCGTGGATTGACGGTTGCTGTCGTGTGCAGGTCGGCTAGGACTGGGCAGTTCGGAGTCGTTTGCGCTGCCACAGCCTGTGCCCATCACGTGTGCGTCCAGCGCACGATCGGTGCACTGCGGAGTCGATTGCTCCATGTTGGTGACTACTGAGAGCCGATTGCTGTCCTGCGGCAGCAACAGGTGAGGAGGCTGTGGAGGGGAAGGGTAGCATGAAGTGGGTGGAGGGAAGGCAGTGGACCAGAATGGTAACCTGTAGGATGTCGAGAGAGGGTACCAGCACGCGGATTGTGGCCCAAAACTATCGCAAAGATTGGAGTTGAATAATGTTCACGTGTGAGGGTCTTAGAGTGAGTTCATTGGGTTTTACGGTAATACAAATGTATTTTTGGCAAATTTCATTTCTTCAACCGGTTAGCAATAGTTTTGACATCTGGTCTAGTTGTTTTTGTTAAACAGAATGAAGTGGGATAAGCCTGGTACCAGATCAACAATGTGCAGGTGACAAGGCACTGAAATGCAAGTAGCTGGTGTTGGAGGGTGCGAGTAGTGTGGACACATAGCACCAGCACACCCTACAAACCCCAGTGAGGCACCTAATGAGCTACCCCAAAGTCAAACTAAAATATGATGACACATGTGGCTCGGTGCACAAGATTTAATGTTCAAACTGTATCAGTGTCTATATAGGGAAAACCGGAAGGCAATATGAATCACCTCAAGGAGCATGAACAAGATGTGGAATCATCAGTGGTGACAGCAGTCTCCGATCAGGCCTACCAAAACTCTGCCACAGGATAACCTACACAAGTCAGCCATCACGGACTACATGCTTAGGCATACCCATGATTCTGTCTGGTCTTTAGCTAAGATTCTGTGCAAAGAAGGCTCTTTTCTGGATAGACAAATTGAGACTACATCCAAATTCGTAAATACGCAGAAAACTGGGGGCATACACCCTGTCCCATGTCAATGACAACCTCATAAAGCTTAGGATCTACCTAAAGAAATCAAGGACTGATCTGACTCTCTTTTCAACTGCTACTATCTTATGACAATCTCAAGCAGCTTCATTCATCTTGACAAAGATAACTAGACCATTTTATCTAAAACTGTTGCTGACATGTTAAATAATTAGATTCATCATGAAATAAATTTACTCCTATGTGTGACCAACTTTGAAACCTAAGTGAAGTGTACTATATAAACGGTTCTAGTATAATTTTTAAATCAACGGAATTCCCATGTGTCATTAATATTTTGTCGTTAAATTGAATTAATTTTATCGCATCCCGGTGGTTAACGAGTGATTTCAGATCATAATTACACTCTTATCTTATCTTATTAATCGTCTTATCTTCTTATCTTATCTTATCTTATCTTATCTGCTGCTTATTATGATGATCTGATGTGCAGGTACAACAAGCTTGGACTGGACAGGATCTTAAGCGATGGTAGGTCACATCACGTAGAAGAGGCCAGCGTGTTCACTCATGTGACGGCGCCACCTATATGCGATCTGCTCGTGAAAGACGCTACGCTCGGGACGTCCCATGCTGCCATCGTGACAGGTGGTGGTTTTAATCTATTGTATAGCACGGTGTTGACTGTGTAGTTATCGCTTATGATTGTTGTGCTTGCTATGAATTTGTGACGTGTTTAGAGAGAGGGGGGTGAGAGGGACGGAGGGATAGAGAGAAAGAGAGAGAGAAAGAGAGAGGAGAGAGACAGAGTGAGAGAGAAAGAGAGACATACACAGTCAGAAAGAAACAGATAGATAGCGAGCGAGAGAGAGAGAGAGAGAGAGGTAGAGACAGAAAGAAGAGGAGAGATAAAGAAAAGAGAGAGCGTGAGAGAGAAGGGGGAGGATAAGGAATGCAAATAGCTTTAAAACAGCTCCTCCTCCAAGATAATATTATAATAATGTACCTACGTCTGCCTTAAACAGTGAATGGTGAGTGCTGGACGTTTGGCTCGAATCAGTTTGGACAGCTCGGCTACGAGAAAGGAGAAACTGCTTCTGGTCCACATGAAGTTACTGTGTCACAAGAGGCAGGAGTCGTTGACATGGTGACGTGTGGGGACACCTTTACTACGGCAGTGACAACAGGTACCTGTGCACTTATCCCTGGAGTATATTACCCCTAAATAACCACAATGAGGTAGAAATACCACAAGTAGCCCATACATCGAAGGAATATGAGTGGAAAGAAGGGAGGGAGCAGCAGGGAAAAACCAATGTATTTTTATTAACATGCCACCAATTTTCAATGCTATCAGATGCAGCACTTACCGTTTACTTGTTGTGGTGCCCACTCGGGCACACGCAGTGGGTATACCCCTCTGTAGTCATCAGTTCAGATACAGTATAATTAATATATGCACTCACTAAAGCTGTTAAATAGAAGAAGCTATGTTAGGAAGAAGTCAGGCTGTGCATCTCTTTTAGTGCTAAAAAGCTTCGAATACACTAAAATAGTCAACATTGTTCATCGAAAGCAAACTCAATGCGAAATTCACTGATATGAGGCAGTATACACAGTGCTGTGTGTAATGTGGTTTTTACAACCTATAGATAATGGAATGGATTTTTATCCGAAAACACGTCAATCAGATAAAGCAGATATATAGCCGTATAAGTTTCATAAAGCTGTATTTTATTCGATTTATAGTGACCCAGATTATCTAGCATCTGTGGCATTTATTTATTGCATATTTGATTAAAATTTCGCTTGTAAATGTTTTTTTACTCTTCTGTAACCGCATATAGATG
>NW_014577169.1:35277-37387 GCF_000485595.1 Priapulus caudatus | reverse complement strand
GTGCGTGCGTGCGTGCGTGCGTGCGTGCGTGCGTGCGTGCGTGTGTTTGTTTATTTACTTGTTTGGGTACGCCCGTGCGTACGTACGTGTGTCTCTGCAATGCGATTGTATTGTATAATTGATACACTCCTGTATTGTATTGTATTGTATTGTATTGTATCACATTGTATTGTATAATTGATACACTCCTGATAATATCAGGAGTCTATCAATACTAACACTAATTATACACACTAATATAGAAGAATACCTGAAAACGAAAAAAACTTTCCTAACGACCTTAGATGCGCCTTGAAACGGCAACAACGTATCTTCTGAATTTGTATGAACCAAATCATTAACTACTAACGAAAAAGGCCCGCAAAACAACGCGACTATAGCAGGATGGCAACAGTAACCTTGGCAGCTGCTCGCTAGTATGGTGCCATCGCCATGCGTCGTGTAACCGTCCAGACAGGAATTACATTTGGTTGCCGCGAACTGGTTGTTGTAGCGGCCCTTGGGGCACGGGTGACACTGCGGATCGTCCGGTCCACTGAAGCTACCCGGCGAACATGGAACTGAAACAATTCAGGCTAATTTTTAATCATATTAATTATACAGACATGTGATTATGCTGTCATATAATTATAGGCAGTCATGACGTCGATAGATAGGCATAGTGCGTCGAATGCGAGAGTGAAACCTCGAAGCCTGCCCGCACTGAATACAAGGAGTGCTGTGAATTAAACCACACCACACGCACACCTCATGCGAGTCCAACCCTTTCAAGCACCCAGCGCAAATCTCCCTGAGCCACCACCCGCGAACCGCAAACATCTCACGTGTAACGCATACATACACGTACCGCATATCGTGCCGTTTAAGAAATAGCCAGCGTGACATTGAAGCTGTAGGGTCTTGTTTAGGGTAGCTAGCATTGGGGTTAACTGCATCGCGTCATCGGGTAGTGTTAGCTTCGCTGCCGTTGTTGCTAGGAACATCATGAGCTCCCGGTATGCCTAAACAGCAGAGAGCAACCATGCAGTCATCAGTGGCTGGTCACGCGATTATGAAGACCGAACATTCAAGCTACCTATAACTCAGTACAGACTGCAAGTTTGATCCTACATGAAACTAGTCCGGGTCTGATTTTTGCAGTGTGCGATTAGTCACTGGTATGTGCTACATACGAATTATTACATCGAAATTTTGTATGCACTACGTATGTGCACGTACGTTGGCGTGCGCGCGTGTGGGCGTGCGCGCGTGTGGGCGTGCGTACGTGTGGGCGTGCGAGCGTGTGGGCGTGCGCGCGTGTGAGCGTGCGCGCGTGTGTGCGTGCGAGCGTGTGGGCGTGTGGGCGTGTGGGCGTGCGAGCGTGTGGGCGTGCGCGCGTGTGAGCGTACGCGCGTGTGGGCGTGCGAGCGTGTGGGCGTGCGCGCGTGTGGGCGTGCGAGCGTGTGGGAGTGCGCGCGTGTGGGCGTGCGTATATATATATATATTAAGTGACCTATGAGTTATTGTATAGATAAAGCATTGTTGTTTCAAGACATCTAAACGCTCCTCTATAAAGCCATGCTTCTTGTGTCGAAACTAATGTCTTCTTAAAAGCACTGAATATGCATGAGGTCGACTATGCGAGCTCCTTACATGCTGAGCTTCACAGGAACTACACGTGCTCGCTAATACGGATAGAAATGCATGATGTTATACATAATACGTGACAAGAATGGTATATTAGAGTAGCATGTACCCAAGAGCACACACGTACGTACATATATGCGTAATACCTAGAGCTAATAATACTTCTTGTAATGTATTAAACTATAATGTATTATTAGTTCTTGGTAATACTAACTCATGCAGCGGTATAGGCAAACATCATCCCCTCCCTACCATCTTGCATGTGCTCCCCTTCCCCCCATCCCACTGACACAATCTTCAGCGATGAAGGCGGTAGGAATGCAATAGAATCGGACGAGAGAACGCCTTACGGTGCTTAGGTAGGCGTCTGCGGCTCCGGTCACGCACACGGAGTCAGTACCGCAACCGTCGACCTTGAAATCAGCTGCCGGCAGAAGATCCATCGCCAACCACAACTGCTGCCCCCCTGTGGGCGAATCAATAT
>NW_014577169.1:28075-35267 GCF_000485595.1 Priapulus caudatus | reverse complement strand
CGTGCGTGCGTGCGTGCGTGTGTGTGTGTGTGGTGGTGTGTGTGTGCGCGCGCGCGCGTGTGTGTGCGCGTGCGCGCGTGTGTTTGTTTATTTACTTGTTTGGGTATAGGCGCGTGCGTACGTACGTGTGTCTCTGCAATGCGATTGTATTGTATAATATCACACTAATATAGAATAATACCTGAAAACGAAAAAAACTTTTCTAAAGACCTTAGATGCGCCTTGAAACAGCAACAACGTATCTTCTGAGTTTGTATGAACCAAATCATTAACTACTAACGAAAAAGGGCCACAAAACAACGCTACTATAGCAGGATGGCAACAGTAACCTTGGCAGCTGCTCGCTAGTATAGTGCCATCGCCATGCGTCGTGTAGCCGTCCAGACAGGAATTACATTTGGTTGCCGCGAACTGGTTGTTGTAGCGGCCCTTGGGGCACGGGTGACACTGCGGATCGTCAGGTCCACTGAAGCTACCCGGCGAACATGGAACTGAAACAATTCAGGCTATAATTAATCATATTAATTATACAGACATGTGATTAGGCTGTCATATAATTATAGGCAGTCATGACGTCGATAGATAGGCATAGTGCGTCGAATGCGAGAGTGAAATCTTGAAGCCTGCCCGCACTGAATACAAGGAGTGCTGTTAATTAAACCACAACACGCCACACGCACACCTCATGCGAGTCCAACCCTTTCAAGCACCCAGCGCAAATCTCCCTGAGCCACCACCCGCGAACCGCAAACATCTCACGTGTAACGCGTACATACACGTACCGCATATCGTGCCGTTTAAGAAATAGCCAGCGTGACATTGAAGCTGTAGGGTCTTGTTTAGGGTAGCTAGCATTGGGGTTAACTGCATCGCGTCATCGGGTAGTGTTAGCACCGCTGCCGTTGTTGCTAGGAACATCATGAGCTCCCGGTATGCCTAAACAACAGAGAGCAACCATGCAGTCATCAGTGGCTGGTCACGCGATTATGAAGATCGAACATTCAAGCTACCTATAACTCAGTACTACAGTACAGACTGCAAGTTTGATCCTACATGAAACTAGTCCGGGTCTGATTTTTGCAGTGTGCGATTAGTCACTGGTATGTGCTACATACGAATTATTACATCGAAATTTATATGCACTACGTATGTGCACGTACGTTGGCGTGCGAGCGTGTGGGCGTGCGCGCGTGTGAGCGTGCGCGCGTGGGGGCGTGCGAGCGTGTGGGCGTGTGAGCGTGTGGGCGTGCGCGCGTGTGGGCGTGCGCGCGTGTGGGCGTGCGAGCGTGTGGGCGTGCGCGCGTGTGGGCGTGCGCGCGTGTGGACGTGCGCGCATGTGGGCGTGCGTATATATATATATATATTAAGTGACCTATGAGTTATTGTATAGATAAAGCATTGTTGTTTCAAGACATCTAAAAACACCTCTATAAAGCCATGCTTCTTGTGTCGAAACTAATGTCTTCTTAAACGCACTGAATATGCATGAGGTCGACTATGCGAACTCCTTACATACTGAGCTGCACAGGAACTACACGTGCTCGCTAATACGGATAGAAATGCATGATGTTATACGTGACAAGAATGGTATTAGAGTAGCATGTACGTAAGAGCACACACGTACGTACATATATGCGTAATACCTAGAGCTAATAATACTTCTTGTAATGTATTAAACTATAATGTAATATTAGTTCTTGGTAATACTAACTCATGCCGCGGTATAGGCAAACATCACCCCCTCCCTACCATCTTGCATGTGCTCCCCTTCCCCCATCCCACTGACACAATCTTCAGCGATGAAGGCGGTAGGAATGCAATAGAATTGGATGAGAGAACGCCTTACGGTGCTTAGGTAGGCGTCTGCGGCTGCGGTCACGCACACGGAGTCAGTACCGCAACCGTCGACCTTGAAATCAGCTGCCGGCAGAAGATCCATCGCCAACCACAACTGCTGCCCCCCTGTGGGCGAATCAATATGTATGTATATATATAAATATATATGTGTATATATATATATATATATATATACCTATATACCTATAGACCTATATATGTATATATTATAATCACTTACTATGCACCTGTGTGTATTTCGGCGACATTATACAATGCGTAGATGACTTACGCGTGGTGTCTGCTTCCTTGTCGCTGTAATGACACGTCGCCGTCACCTTGCCGACGTTACACAGGGCTTCCTGTTTGCAGACGATAGTCTTCACCTTGCCGACAAAGCTCTTTTCCAGCGGCGGCACGTCTTCCGGTCGACAGTCGGCGCTGCCGTAGCGCAGCTTGACGCGATACAGCACTTCGGCGGGAACGAATACTGTCGCAGACGCAGACGACATTAACGGTGATCACGATACCGCCCGTTCGGCTGCGTGCGCAGCGCGCCCCGAGTTATAAGAGCGAGCGAGATATAAGGGGTGCGGACTGAGGAGCGTAAGGACAGGTAGGTGAAGGAGCGGTGGGTTTGCTGAGGAAACGTGGCGCGAAGGGCTTGATATGGTTTTTTACGCGATGAAATGTGAGAACGAGTAGCCTATGTGAGAGGTGATGCAATATGTGAGGAGAAGGTGACGTGTGGAATTTTATGCTGTGACTACATTATTACCGGGCAATGGGCAATGTGTGGGTTTGTCGGGTTGGTGGTGGTAACTGCTAGTAATGAGATTGTATATTATATTGTAACTGAGAAATATCGGGCTACATTGGCGTTCTAACACTACGGCATACCAACGAGTTTATAGATGACATCTTTCTTGTTTGTCTGATCTCCGGTCACGGTATTCTTGCTGGATAGTTCGCACAGTATCTCGCCACTATCGTCCGCCTGAACGTCCTCCACTTGTAGATCGTTGGTATTCAGCGTCGAGTATCTATATGTCATGAACATCAACGCATTTCTACACAAGGTTTAGACGTGGGTAGGATCAACGGTACTTATATAGGCAATTGCAAACGTCGGCTGACTACGTGAATATCCACGATCAAATTTGCTAGCTGCATTTTAAATAATGGGGTAATGAAATCTAATTAAATATGACTGCTGTCTCCATTAATGGCACCGAGGAAAACAAGGTTGATACGGTGCTTATCACGGTATAAGTATACGGGACTGAGAGCATATACGGTATACTGAGAGATTACGGTATGAGAGTGCGGTATGAGTCACCTTTCGTTGACCAGTAGCTTGCCGTCTGCATCAAGCCACGTGCAGACGACGCCAGCACCCATGTCATCGAGTGGATCACGGCAGGGGATGATCAGTAAGCTGCCTCGAGCTTTCTCCACAACGATAACTATACCAGAAACAAACGCACTTCGACATAAGTCATCTTATACGTTCACAGGGACGAGGAATGGTGGTCGTGAGAAGGATAAGAAGCAGGGAAAGAAGACGCCTAGGATGCTATTACTGATCTAGTTTATTTGAGATTGTTATTATTCGTATTTTAGAGCGCCTAGATGGCTAACCATGGTAGTTTTTGTTACGCGTGGTCATTATAGTGAGCTGATATCCTACCGGTTACGTTTCCCTGCAATGCTTCCCTCTTCACTCTGCCACGCTGTGTGTTATCATCATGGACTAGAGTGGCTGGTTTGTTGGATTCATGACTGGCTTTCTTAGCGGGCATACTCTTTATTGTCATTGTCATAGTCGTGCTAGGTTCTGTCGCAGTCGTTGTCATTGTCGTTGTCGTCTCTGTAAATGTTTTTACTTGCTCCATAATTTCATCGATAGAGGCCGAGCATCTATTCAGCGAAATTCGTGCTTTATTGGCCGGAGTCAGACCAGTATTATAGAATAGCAGCGTCTCTTTTCTATTTACATCTATTTCTGCCATTTGTTTGACGATCGGCGAATCCTGGGTGATATTGCCCAATCCGCGTTTAATCACATTTTTCAGCACGACAGTACTTTCTTCCCACTTTCGTCGTACTTGTGTTTGCAATTCGTATATAGTCAGCTCTGCGGCACGTTTCCTGCGATACGTCGCCATTTTGGGCGCGGCGCCACTGTCGCGTGTGACGCTCTGCAGACGCTCGTCGGCAGCCATCTGCGTCATCGGTGTGGAATTCCTATACTTGTAAACAATAAAGCTGACGTCATCCTGTTGTTTACGCCATTGTTCTACTACTCCGAACGCATCTGGTATAGCTTCGTACGTCCCGTCAACACGTCTCTCACCTGAAATTACGTTGGTTTATATAAGTTATAAGTTGGTTATTTTAAGAAGTAAATGATATGGGCGGGATGTATCACCCGTTATACGGCGGTTTAATGGAATCCTATTTTGCATTTTTGTCGAATTTTGAACCGAATTTTGTCTTTCGTGCGCCTGAAATGTACTGAAAGCATCTACTTTTTGTAGTTCTATTGTGCATTTCAAAACAATATGATCTTCGAGTGAGAATGATTACGGTAGAAATTCGTTTATAATAATGAAAAGACTTTAGTTCGATTAAAGTCTATTCTCAGTGTCGCTTTCACTGTGTTGTGCCTTCTCATAGAACGCTACAGTTGGTGCTATCGTTGCGGACAGATTTGGAATCGCATGCAAATGCCGAGTGCTGAAAGCCCACATCAGATTATTTCATAAGGCAGACGATCAGTGCATAGAATAAAGCGCACGAAGGGACAAATATTTTTCATTTGTTTTCCAAAATCTAATGAAAAAATATGTTAGACATTCTCCGCTATATAGCTAATCAGCACATATAGACATAACCTATATAACGCATAACTAGCACTTGAACTCAAACAAGGCTACTCATATAAAACGAGTTTATTGACGGTTATTGTTGGTTAATACGGTTATTACGGTTATTATTGACGGTTTATTGTTTTATGGCTACTTTTTACGAGAATGTAATAAAGATACGATGTAATAAATTAACCTAGATTATATAATGATTATGCGTTACGAACGTTCTTATAGCACGCCATATATATATCTAACGATATATATAGTTAGACGATATAGATAAGCGATTCAAGGGTATCCGTCGCCTGTTGACGAAAACGCCTTTGTTCTATAGCTCCTCAAAGTCAAACACGGTAACGGTGTAATTCTCTTGATCTCTTTTGAAACTTTTGTAATATAAAGTGACTTGAGCGGTTGACGCCTTGTCGTCAGCTGGAGTAATATAAATATATAATCAGTAAATCTTTACGAACATGACACGGACGAAACATGATACGCTGGTGACACTACGGCGCGAGTGCAGAACGTTCTAGATTGACAGTTCAAAATGTCATCTGACTATTTGTCACACTATACACAAGCATAGCTTCCGGAATAAAACATTCAGAAACATTCGCGTCTACAATTAGCGCGACGATGAAGACGTTCGATGCGGATTACCTTGAAGTTATCTGGGCGTTTTCCTGATTTTAGGCTCTCCAGGTACCAAATTGTATACTCAGCTGCCGTACTGCTGTCAATACCGTCATCAGGCTCACGGGTGTCAAACTCAGGGCCTAGAGTTAAGATGTCGGCTTTCCCTCCGATATCCACAGTAAAATCTGCAAGCGACATTAGGCTAGCACGCACCATTCCCCCACGAAACCCAGCAGGGTATATGAGAGATCACAATTATTTTAACCGCGCATCGTATTAACATGTACAGTAAAGTCTCATGCAGTGGCCGCAAAAAAAACTATTGATCGTAAATTATAACGTCATTTAAATTTTGACAAAAAAGTGATAGAGAATGCTTCTTATTAGTACCGATTGGAACTACGTCCAGCCAAAAGGTGACCTGGTCCAGCACGCCGTTATCTGTCTCTGCTACCACCCGCAGCATGGACGGATAGATGTGGCGCCATTTTAACGGCACCTCTATAGACTCTCCCTGGCCGATATGCTTAAATTCCACAGTCTTTCCAAAGGCGACGCCAGACGATCTTGGCAGGCGAAAACTGCCCAGTATCCACGTGAGACGCATGGGAACCTCTCTCACGGGCGTCACCTATAGATGTTGTCAATACTTCAGATTTGGTCCGAAATTAAGTTCAGAGGTGTTTCGAAGACGGCGTCTGATGAGAGAAATTCGTGGTTCACCCGCCCGCTCAGTCGCTTCCCCCGCTTTTTCAGCCGCGCTCTTTGCTTCTACCCCATCTCTATCCCTCTTTTTCATGCACTTTAGGATGAATATTTTATTAGAAGGTTATGGTAAAGTTATACTGTAAGGGACAAACGATAGACCTTACCAGTGCCGTGATGTAAGTAATACCTGCGGACATTAGTCCGTAACTTACGCGCAACAACGCCATGTTATAATGGCGTCCGATGATTGTACACAGGCGCTCTTTCTCATCGTAGCGAGTGCACACACGCGGACTCGGCTCAATGAGCGAGCCCAGGAGATAGTCGGCTTCTGCAACAACGTACATAACAACATTTCGTCTTCGTGTTCGATAAAGCATCTTATCCGCCATTGCAATCAGCGTCTACGTCACCGCAAGTGCTGCGTTGTTATTTTTCGTTTGTTAAAAAGCAAACGGATGCATTTATTGAGTAAAGTTGTGGCGGTCTGCATCGGCTACCTTATTACAACCTTATCGATATTTCTTCACGGCGTAATTAAGCTATAATTTTAATACACTATATGTTTGCGATCGAGTGTACCTGATGGAATTTTCATTAAACAGTCGTTGGCAACACCAGGACTTGGATCGACTTCGTAAAAGCTCATCGGGCTGTAGCAGAAATAATTAACCTAAGATGTTTAGTTTTTAACATGAATACTTGAATACATTTCTAAATAACACGCCCTTCGTGGTTAGTATATATGCATGCATATGCAAAGGATTTACTATGTTGGATGGGTACGCCCATAACCATGCAGTTTTCTAATAATATCTATCTATGTCCATCTACTATGTTCCCTATGATATTTAGTGGTAATCATTAATAATAGGTAAAGTTTTTATTCCCCGACTATCTACAGGCGTCATATATAAAATCACTAAGTGCTTTTGACAAAACTCAATGGAGATCTCTTATATGAGCAGTACGTCTACAATACAGCGGTTCGCGTGGTGTCCAATGTAATGGGCGAAGTCTAATTGTTGTTGCAATAACGAAAAATCGTTACGGTCTCTCTCTTTCTCTCTCTCTCTCTCTCTCTCTCTCTCTGCTCAGTCTCGCTCTCTCTCTCTCTCCTCGTTCTTTTTCTCTCTCTT
>NW_014577169.1:11936-25550 GCF_000485595.1 Priapulus caudatus | reverse complement strand
GTGTCCATAATTTTTACACATTTTCCTATTTTTTTGGTACCCATACAATAGTAATGATTATTACTATGCTTCATTTTTATCTAGACTAAGCACTAAAACAATTGAAAATGTCAACTCATCAAAACTCAAAACATGGGTTATCATTAAGATGATTATAAAACCGTGTATATCTCCAATAATATCCTACTTTATACAGCTTAAATTGACAACAAAAACAAGACATTTCTAAAAGAATATATTGCAACAAACATAGCTGGTTACACAACAATTTTGGATTTTATTCTAGGAAACACTAGCAGAATTAAGCTAATGTTACAACAGTATGTGCTGTGATGAACTACAACCCAATATACAATAACTGAAACCCCAGCATACGTACGTGCGTGCGGGTACGTGCTGTGCGGGTATACGGTGCCCGTGTGTGCTGTGCGTGCGGTCGTGTACGTGAGTGCTGGTGTATACGCTGCGCACGTTTGCGTCCGCGGGTGTATGGTAGCACGTGCCGATGCGTGCGGTGATCTGTACGTGCCGTGAGTGGTGACGTGCGGGTGTACGTGCACGTGAGTTGGCGTGCGTGCGGTTGTACGTGGCACGTGGCCCGCGATCGAGGCGGCGTGCGTGCGGGGCGCGTATTACGTGCACCGTAGCGTGGCGTGCGGGTTTTTGTACGTGACGTGCCGTATGCGTGCTGGGCCTGTACGATGCACGTGCGTTTGCGTGCGCCGTGTACGTGCCACGTCGCGTGCGTGCGGTATACGTGCACCGTTGCGTGCGTTGCGCATCGTGTACGTGCACGTGCGTGCGTTTCGCGGGTGTACGTGCACGTTGTTGGCTTTTTTGTTTTTTTTTTCTCTTCGTTGCGTCTGGGGTGTACGTGCATGCGGGGTATACGTGCGTGCGGGCTATACGTGCCCGTTGGCGTGCGTCGCGGGTATACTTGCAGTGCGGCGATCGTGCGCTGCTTGGCGGAGCTGTACGTGACGTGCTGCGGGTGTGCGGTGCACGCTCGCTGGGTTGCTGTGCGGGTCATTACGTGTCCAACGTTTGTGCGTTGCGGGTTCCGCTGGTACGTGCACGTGCGATGCGTGTTCGAGTGAGTTATACGATGCACGTGCGTAGTCATATATATATACTAGCCTATTCACTGGCTCGTTCGCAGTGGACCCAAGTGCACGTTGGTTTGCGCGTGTTACGTGCACGTGCCTGTGCGTGCGAAGTGTAGCGCTCGTGCACGGTGAGTGCGTATTGGTGTGCGCGCTGGCACGTCACGTGGCGTGCAGTGCAGGTGTACGTGCACGTGCGTTGCGTGCGGGCGTATACATTTGCACGTGAGTGCGTTGTGTGCGGGTGCCGTGCACGTGTCCTTGGCCGCTTGCGCTGCACTCTCCGTGTGTGCACATCGCGTGTACGTGCACTGTGCGTGCCGTGCGGGTACGTGCAGGCGTTCGCGTTGCGGGGTGTACGTGCACGTGTTGTCCTGTCGTGCGGGTGTGTGCGTGTCGCGGTGGTGTTCACATTGCACGTGCGTGCGTTGCGGTGTATGTGCACGTGCGTGTGCGTGCGGGGTGTACGTGACGTGCGATGCGTTGCGCGGTATACGTGCAGTGCGTGCGTGCGGGCCGTGTACGTGCACGTGCCGGTGCGTGGGCTGGGTATTACGTGCACCGCGTACGTGCGGGTATACGTGATAAAGAAAGAATATATAGAGAAGAAAACAGAACACAAAGATATAGCGACATGCTTTTTTCTAGTTTTCAGCTTTGAACATTTGTAACCAGATGTCCGCGTTTCTTGTAATTCAGCACTGGCAAATCACAACCGGAAGAATTTTAGCGGCCTAGAATTCAGAAATCGATCCGTATTTGTAACGCATACGTGCGTCATTTTTGCTAAATTAATTAACCAATCAAACTTAAATACGTGACGGATGCTTCTGCAAATGCTTCCATAGCATTGATACTATATGTAATGATAGGGTCGCCATCTCTTCGTAATCATGCATTGACAAATCAAAGAGGCGAAAAAACGATACGCGTCTGCTACGACTCCAGCATTGATCTAGATTTATCTAGCATTGATTCTAACACTAGCAATGCTATCACTAGCACAATGTAACACTAGCACTAGCAATGCTATCACAGCATTGATCTAGATTTAACGATACGCACGCGATTTATTGTAACACAGCATTGACAAATCAAACAGGTAGAATATCGACACGGCAACTGTTACAATTCCAACATTGACCACATGTCTAACAAGATGCGCCTTTCCTTGTAAATCAGCCGAATCAATCGCAGCAAAATCCTTGATTGGTAAAATAGTGAAAATAGAGTGAAAATAGCGACGCTCGGCCGTTGATTTCGTGAGCGCGCGCGTCTGGGCAGAGACGCAACTGGTTCTGCATATAAGCCACGGATGAGCCGCCGCCCCATGCATCGCCCGCCAACTGCTACGTCGGCACGTCTTACGGAAAGTGAATCGTCATATGCCATTGGACAGTCGGCGGTTGGCTTCCACATATGGCTGCAAGGTAAGTCGTTGCCTATATAAAGATATAAAGAATAGTAAGTCACATTACGACCACCACTCGTAGAAAAACAAAGTCAAGCTATGAACTAAGTGGTGCCTATTAAAATGTTAACAAGCTTTCGAGTTACATCTCTTCATCAGGTCATCAGACATTGATATGAATCGTAATACAATACAGATGCGTCTATCTAGATATAATCGAAAGGAATATTCACACAATTCGCGCGTTGCCGATGGAACACGGATGACGATAAGAACACACATTATATACACACAACACCACATTGGTAATATTAATCACCACATTGATGACGTTTGCGTGTTTGTGGCTGCAACTGACATCATATTCAAAAGCTCACGTCGACACATGGACCTGAGGCGGAAATTACCAGTAATTTCTGCAGAGTTGGTTGTTTTGAAGCCAGGTGGTATGAGTATAAACTTCAATACGTGTGATTTGTAAGAGGGCCTAGAGGCCATTGTAACCATTCTTATTTGTGATAAATTGGCAAGTTAGCTACTGCCATCGTTGTGTGTGTTCGGTGTGTTGCTGTGTGTTGTGGTGGTGTGTGCCGCAATGTGTGGGGGATCGTGTGGGATGGTGTGTGTGTGTTGTGTGTAATGTGTGTTTGTGTGTCGACGTAAAGTCATGTGTGTATATATTGTGGTGTTCTTTCGTCACTCGCGTGTTCATGGCACGCTGCGAACATGTTTGGATTATTCCTTTTCGCATCTATATATCTCATATAAACGCATTGTATTTTTATTTACGGATTCTATTCAATGTATGTTGACCTGATGAAGAGATGTAATTTCGAAGCTGTTAAATAAATATTAAACAACCTTAATTTCTATACTTTCATTTTGTTTTATATAATTATATACTATATATATATATCACGGAGTAGATAATTAGGAGGAGTGTGACATCAATAAACACAGGGAATATTCGTCATTTACTAGGCCTATATAAATACCTACGAGTCTTACTACGCCTAACTTCATCCACCTTGAGTCAATTCGGAACAGGTACATTCGCTTATCTATTCGTGCGAAATCGTTTCTCGTAGACACCGCAATCGCGAGATACAGCTAAAACGTACGACACGACTTCTCTTCTTTGGCCCCATCACATCACGCATTGCGCGCTATTAATTCAAACAAAAAGCAGCTACGCTAACCACAGACTTGCTAAACTCGGGCGGGCAATGCTGGCTCGCTGGGGAGATTGCCTGAATCAGCTGTGCTGATTGCGCGTTGGCTGGCGTGCGTGAAGGCATGCAGCTAGTGCTACCAGAGGTGGCCTGTGTAGCTGCTGTACCGGGTCAAAGGTTATCTCGCGATTGTGTTTTGGATGCCTTAATCTGCCCAGCGAGCCATCGGATCGCTTCGCTGGGATGTTAGAAATACGCGCCTTAGGTAGCTGCACCTTTTGTTGAATCTATAGCGAGCGCGCAATGGCGTTGGATTGATGCGCCAAAGAAGACCACTCGCGAGAACCGCCTCGCCGTACGTTTAGGCCTGTATCTTCCGGTTGAGGGTGTTACGATCGGAAAACGATTTCGCACCGCGATGATAGGCGAATTGTACTGTGTCGATTTGAGCTCAAGTTGGATGAGTTCAGACGCAGTAGTTAAAATCGTAGGTATTATAAGGTATTAAATGAGCGAATTTCCCTTGTTTATTTGAGGTCGTCACATCTTCCCCTATTATCTACTAGCCTGATATTATGATATATAATATAATATTGATCATATATATAGTCGGCTGCTATGTCTCCCACCGTTGTCCCATGGTGTCTTCGCGTTAGTCGAGCGCATTGCCCGCTGCGCAGTTTCTGCACTATTCACTGTAGCTACAGGATATAAGGAATATAGTTAGATCGTAGTATACGTCAGCTAGTATTAGTAGTTACGTAGTAGTAGTAGTAGTGGAGTAGTCAGAGTATTAGTAGTGTAGTAGTAGTAGTAGTAAGTAGTAGTAGAAAACTTAGTTATAGTAGTAGTAGTAGTAGTTGAGTTAGCAGTAGCAGTTGCCAGTAGCCAGCAGCAGCGCCAAGCAGCAGCGAGCAGCAAGCAGCAGCATGCAGTAGCAGTCAGCCACGTAGCAGTAGACCATTACGGGTGTAGTAGTAGTAGCAGCCAGTAGTTAGTAGTAGTAGTCGCACTAGCAGTAGTAGTGCAGTAGCAGTAGCTTAGTAGCGGGCAGTAGTCAGTAGCAGTAGCCAGTAGCAGTAGCCAGTAGCCAGTAGCCAGAGCAGTAGCAGTAGCAGTCAGCAGTGAGCAGTCAGCGCGTTAGTAGCAGTAGCAGTAGTTAGTAGCCCCTCAGTTAGCGTAGCTAGTAGCAGAGTAGCAGTTAGTCTAGGTAGCAGTAGTTTAGTAGCAGTGGCATGTAGCAGTAGTAAGTAGCAGTAGTCAGTAGCAGTAGCATAAGCAGTAGTAGTGCTGGATTGGCGCTAGGGTACCACAATGGATTTCCCACGCGCTGTGTTATGCACGTGGGAATTTATTTGTTGCGGGGTATTCATTTTCTCGCTCCTACGCGAAGGCTTTAGGGGCGTGAATGCAGTAGCAGGAAAACCCAGAGTTGACAATAACGCAAGTCTTTAGATAGTATTTATACAACGATTAGATTTATTTCATCATATAGGATACATGGATGAAAAACACAACACTCCTGCAGTTATCTCCGAAGTATAGCGATATAGATATATATATGTATAATATATATTGCTCGCTGCCACCGGTTAACGTCGTATCCTTCGTTAGGCGATTTACACGTTTATTCTCTTAGCTATTTCTACAGTTACTACTGTAGCCGTCTCTGAGTCTCTCCAGTGTGTGCCTATCGCGGCTCGCGGCGCGAGTTCGTGGGTTGGCAGTGCGTCTCCCTGTCGTCGGTGTAGTCTACAGTTCCTTAGTATTAAGTGGGTTATACTTTCTTCGGTGCGCGTCCTGCCTTGGATGCGAGGTTCTCCTCTCGACGATTGGTTCGTCGTGCCTCTGGCTCGTGAGCGTATCGTGTCGTCTCGTGTTGTTTGTTCGTTTGTTCGCTTTCGTATCGTTCTCTCGTTTTGCTCCTGTCGTTTCGTTTGTGGCCTCCGAGCCTGACTCGTTGACTCGTGGCGCGGACTAGTCATCGTTCTTGGCCGTCCGAAGACGACTGATTTTACCATGGGATCTTGGCCTGCTTATATAGTAGCCCGCCGGTGACGTATAGGATACCGGCGGCGCCCCTCCTGTCGTGCCGGTGTCAGAAGTTGATGGACTACGTCGGGTGCCTTGGCGTTTGTCCCCCTCGCTTAACACGTGTACAAATGTGCAACCCCATGGTTAGAGTATACGACGAGCTTCCGTACCGGGCCTTGTCTGCCACGTGCCCTCTCTGCCTGACGCACCCTCTCCGCCCGGCGTGCGTGTACGTTGATGGGGTGCCATTTCCCTTGATCCTCCGCACATCGGCTGCTGTATGGGGCCCTCCTCCCTCCAGACAAAACTCGTCCATCTCTGTTTTGGGTGGAGTTTGGTGTGGTTGTATGACGTCATTTCCCGGCTTGAACTCTCAAACTCTTTTTTACTCCCCCCCTGAAAATCTCCACAGTAGTGTAGCAGTGAGCTGGCGCGTGTGGTGCTCCGCGCGCTCCCGACCGTCGGCGCCGCGCGCGCGCGCGCCGCACTCCGCTGCGGGCCCAGGCACCGCCGGCGCCGCCGCTCGGCCGAGTAGCCGTAGTAGTCAGCGGAGTAGCACTAGCGCTAGCGAGTTAGCAGGAAGCCCAGTGTGTAGCCAGTGCGGAGTAGTAGTGCGGCTAGCAACGTGTGTTGCACCACAAAATCTGTCGATCCGCTGGCACAAATTGTCGTCGTCGACCCAATTTAGTGAAAATTTTTTGCAAAAGGCCTTTGCAAAGCGGCTTCTTCACACCATATAGGAAAATTGTCGCGACGCCTCTTGCCACCAGAATTGTACGTGTCCGTGTGCTGCCTCTTTGCGTTTTCCAATTTTTAGATCGTTATGCGCAACAAATGTTGTGCAGGCGAAATGAGACCGAACTGCACAAATTGTCGCCGCGCTTGCACCAAACTTGTCGTCAGTTGCTGTCTTCAAGCTACAGACGATCAATGCACGCATTTACAAAGATGATGATGATGTATGATGATGATCGATGATGATGATGATCGATAACTGAATCAGCGGTGTTTGAGGAAACTCGAGGCCGCCCTCGGCGTTTCGACACTTAACTCTTCTTAGTGCTCCGGCCTCGGCCCTTTACCTCACGAAACCCGGTGATTTCTGGGCTTCGTCATAATGCTAGAGTGAGTAGCGTGTCAAGCCTTTTTACATCATGAAAAGCTTTGGCGTCTCCTCTTTGTTTGTGTCGCGCTCGTGCGTTTGTCAGTGGGTGCATATGTGTGTCGTGTGTTGTGTGTTGTGATTGTGTGTGTGGTGTGCTGTGTGTGTGTGTGTTGTTGGGGCTGTGTGCTGTGTTGTGTGTGCGTATGTGTGGTGTGATGTGTGCGGTGCCTTGTGTGTTGTTGTGTGTGTGGTGCTGTGCGGGCTGTGTGGGCCGCCTGTGTGCGCCTCGGGTGTGTCTGGCTGTGTGGTGTGCTACTGTGTGTGGAGTGTGTCGTGTCGTTGGTGGTGCTGTGTTTCGGTGGGTGTTGGCTGGTGTGTGGCGTCGTGTGGGTGTTGTGTGGGTGGGACTTGTGTGTTCGTAATGTGTGTTGGAGTGTGCGCATCTGTGCGGTTCGGTGGACATCTGTGTTGGCTGATGGTTCGGTTGTCGTGTCGTGGGTTGGGTCGTGTGCTGGGTGTGTGTGGTGTTACGTGGTGTGAGTTGTGGTGTTGGTATGTGCGGCGGACCCGGGCGAGCGCGCGCCCCGCGCGCGGTCTGTGCGTGTGGTACCGATGGCCCTCGGACCGACGCGCGCCCTGTCCGGGCCTTGGTGCGCGGGGCGTCTCGCCTCCCTGTTGTGTCTGGCCGCGTGCTGCGTCCCGGGCGGCGGCCGCGGGCCGCGTCCCCCCTCGTCGAGGCGGTCGCGCGCGGCAGTTCCCGCCGCTGGCGGGCGACGTGGGCTGGGTTCGTGGGTCCTCCCTCGCCGGCACCGCGGCCCGCGTGTGTGGCCGGCAGGCCGCGGGAGCGAGCGAACGGGAGACACTGTCGTGGCAGCAACAACCCCTGTCCCGCCCGGGGCCCTCGGCCCGCCCACCGCCCGCTGCTTGTGTGTGGGTGGTGTGTCAAACAGTCCGTGGGGTCTGTGTTCGAGCAAAGTTAGACTAGTCATGCGTTATGCTTGTGCTATAGGCCCAGTCATATATCGTGTTTTACTCCCAATAATTGATGGTGGAACATCATCGTGTCATTAGTATGGTGTGTCCTAGCCGGGGGAGTGGCCAATTAACTGTGTAATGTGCTACTAATAATAACAATTTAATAATAATACTAATTAAATTAATTAGTCGATGATGATAATAATGTCTCGGAAGGGACGTCGGGCCGCCCGGCCATTGTTAACGTAGTCGACGCCGTGTAAAGTTTTTTCTTTTAAAGAAATTGAGCATAATTCTAATGGATGGTAACACTTTTTGTTGAAGCCGTTCCATTTCCCAGTCAGCTTTTCACGCTTAATGGCATGGCGGGGATCTCTGCATTACTCTCCATTTATGATTATCTTTGGTATATTTACGGAATGGAACCCTTATATAAGTGATATACTACACCAACCTTAGTGTGTCTCGTATGTGTATCAACTGGCGCGTCCACTCTATCTGTCCCGCCCGACGAGCCACGCTCCCTTGTTCAGTTGAACGCGCAAATTTTATGCTCACTTCATCATCGGGATGTCTGAACGAGCGATGTTAGTCAGATGGTGGCTTCGATGGCTGCGCGAACAATTTGTGCACCGGTAGGCGACATTCTGCGCTCGTGCGTGGGTGGTGGGAGGTTTTGAAAATTTTGCACAGAATTGTCCGGCCGGACGACAATTTGGTGCGAGGGACGACATTGGGGCGCCGCCCTGCCCGGGCCGGCTGGGTGCAACAGAGGTAATAGACACGTGGATGGCAGGCGCGGCGTGATTAGCGTAGAACCGTAACTCGAATGAGCTTACCAGACCTCCGGTAATCACGCGCCGGCTGGTAAATTATTGCGCTTGCGACGTGCCCTTACTGCGGTCGCGCGGGCCGCCGGCGAGCGCGCCGGTCGCTGCGGTAGCTCCAACCCAGCCCTCGTACACCCAGTCCACAACCCACAGACTATACTATGATATGTATATATATATAATTCCCTTATTTATATTAATTATATTTAGAGTTATACTACATCTACACCATCTATCACACAATACACATAATACAATCAGTAGACAAGCGACATGCATTGACAGAGCAACAAGCACCTACGAAGCATCAGTGAATAAGCCTACCAAGCGTGACAAGTTTACACACACACCACACTTTAATCCACGTACACACAACAACAGCACAACACACACACAGCACAACACTGACTAGACTACCACCACCTACACCCAACAGACACCAACACCACACACAGTTAATAATTTACTAAATAGTATAATAATATATCAAAGAAGACTGCACCATAATTAGAAAATCAATGAAGTGATCCTATTATGCACTCATGATATGTCGTATATAATCTAATATCACTCTACCAATATATTTCGACACTATTTTTTTGCCCGGTATACGATCATGAAATAATAGGGAGGTTTTAGCGAAGTTACTGATATCTGCATTTATTATTATGATCAGTTAACCTCGTAACCTCGTAATGCTATAGATCTTCAAAGAAAGAAAATCAATTAATTGATCATCATTAATACTTAGTATAATAATAATATAATTTGAACTAGTTAAAAAAATTATTAATATTATCAGTGATAATAATTGATTTATCCGAAGCCGAAAACGGTTACTCCGCTGTGAAGAATAGGTTTTCGCGTTTCCCAACTCACGTTTTGCTTGGATCTAAAGGCAAACTTTAAACTCACGCCTCGCAAAGTTCTCGTCAATTTACTATTTAAGAAAAATGTCAACACAAGAAACTCACATGTCTTCCAAAGAAGCAAACCATTTTCCAATGTCCTATATGTCATATTATTCTCAACGAGCATGACGACGCTAAACACATATTATAACCAGACACGAAAAGAAAACAAAATCATGCGTCTACTTGCGTTAGTAAATTAGAATAATAGATTGACATACCTGCCAATGGTAAACGTAACAATGAGTGTATGAGCCATTGTTTAATTATTCTTCTCACTGATCAATCACATTCAACTTCAGCCGTTTTAATGGATGTTAAACCCTATTCCATAATGTTTGTGACTGTTTGCATGGATTCGATTATCGAGTAAGCTAAAATTAACCTCGTAATGATTATTCTTCAAAGTTCAAGGAACTATACCGAAGACGGAGATAGACAAAGTTTATCAAATCGATAAATCAACACTGCGGATTGCAGTAGAAGACATTTCAATTTTACAATGAACTAAATAAGAATGAAGACAATTCCAATATGAAATGACAGAAACGAATAAGCTAAACGTATAAGGATCATTTAAAGGCGATACGTGTCGAGAGCAATGATCACGCTCGTATGATCGAGTGCTACAAATAGGCTTCATTAAAGAAGACGGAATACCAATCTTTAAGTTTTCTTCGAGATGGGGCCAAATAAGTTAAGTCAAAACAACCTCGGAACCATTATAATGGGTTTTAGATACCCACCTCACAGCATTATGGTGTATGACAACCAAATTAGAAGAGTTCTGAGGCGTATATGCATGGGCACTAGCCTGGTGAACCATGTTCTAATATTCGGAGAACCGTATTTTTAAAAGCCAAGCGCCGAGTATTAGAATCGGCAAAGCTAAGGTTGCAGCGTAGCATGTCGAGATGCTTTCTTACAAATATAATCAATGCGTGCATTTCAGCGAAGATCGCTATTAACAATGACACGCAAATATTTGTAAGTAATGTAAGTAATAGATGTAAAAACGAGTACGTAAGGTCAATGCAGGTTTAGAGCAAGTAATCCAAAGAATTTTACATTTGTCAGAATTGAAAGACATACCCCAAGTTGTTGCCCACTTCTCAGCACGAGTAAGCAGTGGCGTAGCCAGTATGTAGCACTGTAGGCCCGGGCCTACACTTTTTTTGGCCAAGTTATCTATTTTTTTTAAACACCCATAATTCAAATCCATAAGCTTGCTGGACGAGTTTAAGAGTCTAGACAGGAAAAACTATTGAAATGAACGTAGCAAGAATATGGCTAAATTAGGTGACCTATTCTTCTGTCATCTAGGCTGTCATCTAGGCTGTCATTTCTATCGCGTGCCGTTTCATTCAACACTCTACCCGCCGAAAAAGACTAGGATCCGATCTTGTCAGTTTTTTAACATTTTAAATCGTTCGTAACACTATTTTAACTCGTTTGTTTTTTGGGTTTAAAAGTGATATTGAATGAGGTGTCTCAAGTTAGCAAGAGGCCAGGGAACCAGAATGAACACTCGGGAAGGGCCGTTTCCGGCCATCTGGGGGTTTGTAAAACCAACAATTTTCTTGTACGCTCCGCGCCAACCGATGGTGGCGCTCTGCTCAGATAGTCGTGCCTACAACTTTTAAAATCCTGGCTACGCGCCTGGTAAGGGTACTTTAAAGGGCTAGTTTTCGTCATTATTAGAGATAATGGATGCGATATGGACTATATAAAGATAATAAAGATATGGAGATAATAAAGTCTGATATAGAACTCCGCTAAAAAACAATTTAAAAAGTTTGAGAGCAGCAATTAAGCGCTAAACCTTGGGCTATGCCCGATGTGACAGCAGCCACATCTGACAATGTAAAATTATTGTGTTTCTAGTGTTTACATAAGCTGCGCAATGCCGACCACTTTGTAAGCACGGTTTCTTATCAATTTAATTAAAATCCAGTCATGTGTGAAGGACAAAGAACAATAAAATCAGTATGTAACAATGGTCACAGAAGGTACCGTGGCCAGAGCTGTATAGCGCGCCAGCAGAGACCGTTCAGGATATTGGGTGCTTGATAAAGCGTATAGTGACTTGCAGAGACACACTAATTACTTAAGCTATCTTGCTTTATCTAATTATGACAGCTGGTGTCTACTAAAGCAAATCGGGATAACGTGGATTCTTCTTCTTCTTCTTCACATATAAGCAGTGACGAAGGCGGAATTCAAACTCCACGCAAATAAACCTGACGTTCAGAGTGCTAACTATATTGACCTGTATATTATCAGGAGTGAATAATAGAGATTACTATTATTCTCTCCTGATATTATAATACAGCCATTATAACCAAGAAATTCGTCACCAATCATGATGCAGGTGCGCCATCTATTGTACGGAATCATGCCTAATACGTGTTCAAAATTTAGGCTACGTATGCCACGCGGTGGTTAGCATGGATCCGCGCCACCAGGCCATCCCATATGAAAGGTTAGGTGCGCATAGGTACATTTAAGTAAGAACGGCCGTCAAAATATCAATTACATGACATCACGAATATTATATAACATATCATATATATATATATATAAGATAGAAAGTCCTTTGTTTATGCCCGATTCACCCTACAGATGGCGGACATGCACGATTCTGGTTAGATTTGATTGCTCGCCAGTGCTTTCCCACCAAACGATTCCACCAGGCCCCTTGTAACATTATAGATATAGAATAGAGATATAATCTAAACAATAACTATAGTAAATGTTATACCTATAAGAAATTAGTGCATACTCAACATAGCCTATATCATATTCATGCTCAATTACTTCGGATTCAAGGGGCAGACATCACTCGAAACTTTTGTAAGTTTCATGATACAAATTTCCAGCAAGTTTTCAGATTCCGTTTCACACATGAACACACAACGGCTACGGCAACAATTATAGCTACGTCAGTTGACAGAATGACATAATTTTCGATAAGGGATCTACTGCACGTGTACAATGCAGATTAGGGCAATCTATTTTAGTAGTTTTAATTCGGCAGAACGCATTTATTTCAAAATAAAATAAAATGAACAATTAATATTAGAAGAAGAATATATAATTGTTATGTTATGCAATGGGTAAATATATTATTTACAATAATATGAACATATATATTAATAAATATATACATATAATCATTAGTCATGGATTCAAGCAGTGTAAACTAATAAATTAATGTCATTCTACCAACAAAATGGCACCATACAGTTGATTTCTTCATATTACCAAATATAGTTAGAGCCTAAGCGAACCTTCAAAATTTATTATTTATTATTCATTATTCATTATTCATTATTTTTAACGCGATTTTGTTTGAAATCATTTTACATTGCGACTATTTTACATTTGTCGGATGTTTTATTGATTTCTTGTTAATAAAGGGAAACTATTTTAAAGTACAAAATGACAGGCCATAACATTGCTAAATATTGCACATTGGAAATTAAGTGTGTTCACAGAATGAGTTAAGAATCCACTCAAAAAATTATCGAATATTCCAGGCGTGTAAGCCGGATGTAAGGGTACAGGATGTATCTATCACATCAATATAAACTACGGTATCTACACTGTGGCTAAAAGCGTAGAGAGAGAGAGAGAGAGAGAGAGAGAGAGAGANACCTAATATAGAATAGCAGAGGTGAGGATGAGTATTGAATTGACTGACTCATCCTTGTACGAGATACATTTTATCAGGTGTAGATAATGACGAATTTGTCATTATCTACCCCTGATTTTATTTACAGTTACACTCTAGGCAAACAAATTTACAGCGTGTGGAATTTTTAGTAGAAAAAAGTTATTGCAAATTACCGATTTCTATATATGCCCACATAGACTGGCACATGAACACGCGAGGATACACGCACGCAAGCAGAGACGCACACACACACACACACACACACACACACACACACACACACACACACACACACACACACACACACACACACACACACACACACACACACACACACACACACACACACACACACACACACACACACACACACACACACACACACACACACACACAC
>NW_014577169.1:2048-7648 GCF_000485595.1 Priapulus caudatus | reverse complement strand
CGGTATAACATGTAACGGTATAACTTATACCGTTACATGTTATACCGTTACATGTTATACCGTTACATGTTATACCGTTACATGTTATACCGTTACATGTTATACCGTTACATGTTATACCGTTACATGTTACACGTTACATGTTACACGTTACATGTTATACCGTTGCATGTTACACCGTTACATCATGTAATGTGTGACGACGGTGGACGTAAAGGCAAGATCACAAAGGAAAGAGTATGCCAAAACTTTAAAACATTGGGAGATAATACACGTTGTATATATAGCGTGGTAAACTTACCGCTTACCACTATAGCACGAGCACGTTTCTATACAGACTCCCTATAAACTGACGATTCCACTGAGTGATGCTTATCTACAGGGTTGACTAAGTAGTGCAGACTCACCGGAATTGAGATGTCATAGGAGCATCCCCCGTTAAGATATACAGTACAGTCCAGTGCTAGAAGCCGTCCTTCACTTGTGAAGCCTNGCAGACATAAAAATCCAGAGAACTGAAGAGAGAGCGAGAGAGAGAGAGTGAGAGAGAGAGAGAGAGAGAGAGAGAGAGAGAGAGAGAGCACGGGCGAATGGGAGAGAGTGGCAAATGGCCAGGAATAGAGGCAGGAAGAGGGCGAGGTCAATACGACGGAAAACGACTTGGATAGAAAATATAGAATGAAGAGGAATTGATGTAAAAGAGGAATACAGGCGTATCGACATACAATTGATTGTTAGGATTGAATATTGCAGACATAAAAAGCCAGAGAACTGAAGGGGAAATCTAGAGAAAGCGAGAGAGAAAGGATAGTGAGAGAGAGAGAGAGAGAGCGCGCGCGAGAGACAGAAAGAGAACGAGAGAGGAAAAACACCACCCACCAATGTTTTTGCAATTGCTCGCATTGGGGCAATAGAGGAAGACTGGACGCTCTGCAGGCTTCACTCGCTCCCACACACAGTGTTCAATACCATCCGGTTTTAGTCGATCAGCAATGACCACCCAGCCAGCGTCAGCGTCACAGCCTCCGTGGTCTTTCTCCAAGTAAAACCTCCTCTGCCCCATGCTGAAAAAATGATAACAATAAACGTCGAAAATTACAGGCTCACAGGTTCATTCGCAAGTAAAGCACCTCAGTTCACACGTCTAATCCCAATTAAGGTAATGAACACGCTATTAGTTTTTCTCTTATTTAAATAATTACTTGCGCAAGTACGCGCTCATATGTAACAAATATGTATCGCACTCTGGCACATCGGTTAACCCATCGGATTATCTGTCAGTCTATTAACCTCAGGGGACACCGTCATCCGGAGTCTGTGCTTGCACACTCGCGCACAAGCGAAGTGAATATACGACGTGAAACCTCAGGTTTTATGGCGACGCAAAGCCGTGTTAGCTTCCTTGTTATTTTTCCGAATCACAAAAGAATGTCCTTTCTCATATCTATCTATTTCATAACGACATTGTGCTCCGTCTGGAAGCTTACTCAAACTACAACCCTGTGCTGTGTTTGCAACCTGGATAGTTTTTAATTTGCGGATCACATTCATGCGGCTAATACGACCTAAAACAACACTTGCCGTGTCCGTTCCTATAATTAATATAGATCGGAATATGAGCAGTAGAACGATCTCAATGACGTACCCTGCTATGCTTGCATACTTCATGGATGCCGAGTAAGGGAGGTCTGAGAATGAAGAACGCAATATCCTGTCTTGAGAAAACCAGTTTACTTTGTTGCTGTCAACACCGTTAAAGTCAACGAATACGACTTCCTCATCTGCCTTTAGAAGTGACACTTTAACCTGCGAAGTTAAAATAGTCGTTTGCATATTGCTAGTTACGTATGTCTAGCGTAACGCAGCGAAGAGTAGTCAGTAGCAGTAGCGGTATATATCATTAGCAGTAGCTGTAGCCAGTAGCAGTTGCGTAGCGGTATAGCAGTACCAGTAGTGTAGTAGCAGTAGCATTCAGTAGTAGTATTAGCAGTAGTTCGTTATAGCTTCGCTAATGAGCGTGTAATCTCCCCACGGTTCATTTACTCTGATTTCTATAGTCACTCAGTAATGTAATATATATTCATACGGCTGACCTTTATTATGTTTTCCCAGTTGTTTGAGCTGGCGACTTGTAGTTTATTCGGTAGCGTGAACTAATGCCTCATCGTCTGCGGTTGACGCGTTTAGCACACTATCAGCATCCACAGATCGTAGATATTCATTGGCACGCCTATGGACGCCTTCAGAACCAACTCCCATTCACTCGGTAGCCTGGATGGTGAGATCAGAAGAATAAACAGTGTCAATGACACGTAGCTCACCACAAATAACATTTTTTTAAATATTCAGATTTAGGCATGCCCTAAAAGCGAGTACTCCGATGTATGTAACTGGTAAGAGTTGAGGGATGAGTTCCGCTTATTCCACGTAGCTGCTAGATTGTACACGGCTGACAATGGTGTTTCCCTGCCCATAACACAACGGTTGGTCAAAGTTTAATTGGTTGTATCGAAGGTGTTTACATTCTATGCAGTTTGTTCTATGGCGTAGCCACGGTTGCCATCTGTATATCGCAATATAATTTATAAACCAAAGATGAATCACAATTTGTGACAGTATATGGCCGCTATACCCGCTTTTAGCATGGCGTTCGAAAATAAATACGTTATGCTGCGTTCCGACATGTTTTATAAAACTGTTCAACTCTAATATAGAGTATTATCGGCAGCGGGGAGAGGAAATACCAATTTGCATTAGATGATATGTCAATGAAATCTTTTAAAACGAAACCAGACGAGTGTGACACACAGACTGTTTTTCTGCGTCTTGCATAAATGCATAAACCTATCTAAGTTGCATTAATTTTTTTTTTTTGATATCAAACCCCTAGCCTTGCTTCATTCACAGTACCAGAAAATGCAGCAATCGTTGAACCCGAACTGATTAATGCAATCCATTTTTGCCAAAATTGCCGTAGCTCGTGAGTACGTCGACTGGGCTGCTCCAACATAGGACTTGCATATGGGCAAGCATAGCAGAACAACTATCCAATTTCAAACATGGTCGTAAAACAGTTGCCTGAGTATACGTTGACGAAGCGAAATGCTTGACGACGCACGGAGACGGACGGACGCGACGACGGAACGGACGGACGGACGGACATCGGACGGTCAACGTGATACGGACGACGACCCATTGGCGCATAGCTCAGCTATGACGATTGCAAGGTTGACGCCTAAAAAATACTACGCATTCTTATGAATGCGTCAGAATCCATTGAAAAGATCAATGCGGTTAGATTTCCATTTCTGAAGTGTTATAAATAGCAATACCTACATTTGGTGATTAAATACTTCAACAGGATGGAAAAGTGTATTCCGTGGCCCTAGTTGAGCATGTTCAGGGTCGCGAATTTCCAGTTTTGAAGAACTAATCCGTACGGATTTGTTCCTTCACAAATGAGCATCCGCTCAAAATCTAAGTAATCCGTACAGGTAGGCGAAATCTTACTATGAAAGAAAAAATTGCATCCAGGACAAACCGTCGCTGAATAAAATACCGTAAAGCTTAAACTTGCGTATTTTAGCGGTTGGGAGCGTCAGCAATTTTATTGTACAGAGGACATTGTCAGATATTGATTGAAATGCTGTATAATGGCTCTCTGCACCACAGGACTCTGTGTTCTGCTTGTGTACATTTTAATGATTTGTTTAATGACAAGAGTATCGCTGTAGAGGTGGAAGAGCATGCTTGATAACGGGCCAGTTATTTTCAGTAACCGTACGGATTCCTGTTAGTTTTCCTGATGAACAAACATCCAGAGTAATTTACCTCGATACCGGATTACCTCTGAATTTCGAGGCCCTGCATGTTAGTACACTGACCGTACTAGTCATACTATAAGTCTTGGTTAAAGTAAACGCTCGACCTTTCATTCTGTTATTTGTAAAATAAAATTCGGTCCCAAAATCATGGTTACTGCTCTAGTTTCTGCTTCACCTGTGAAATTAATTGCTGGACATAGTACTGTAGTATAATAAGTATTCACCGTCCGTTCCGTTAAACCCCCAAAAGAAAGAGACACACGCACACGTACACGCCACACGCTACACCCCAATCGACACACAACACACACACACACACACACACACACACACACACACGCACACGCATCACGCACCCACAGCCACACGCACACGGCACACGCGCGCACGCATGCACTGGACACACTATTAAGTCTAGTCATGGCTATGATATCGGTTAAAACATCGGCGTACGAAGACTACGCGACCTTCAACCGAACTCCACGACAGCCGGCGCTGCTCGCTCATGGCTCAATTCGACACATCAGAATTGATATCACGGGGCGCAGGCGAACGTTTGCGAAGAGGGGCGCCTGCATGCAGTTTGCTCAAACAAGAAGTCGCCAAGGTATTAGTAATTATGTAATTTAAACAATATATACCATTTTCGTGCTTAACAAGAGTTTTAAACGAAAAATGCAATGTGCTACCACTTGGGTTATTCACAGTAAAGCTGCTACTGCAAGTGAAATTCGGCCGATGTCATTTTTGTCTATGCGATTTAATTACAATTTCAATATGTTAAGTACGGAATTTAATTACGTTCAGGGCGTTAATTTGCGCATATCTACCAGTAGAGTACTTAAGCGGCAAGTCTTACCTACACTGGTCTGCGGCTGTGTCGTGCACGCCGACTGTGGCATCACTGTCACGTTGCAATTACATGGGGGGCACGTCGACGTTGTTCTTGCGGTCGTCGGTTGCGGTTGCAGTTGTTGCGTTGCGGTTGTTCTTGCGGGCGCAGCATCGCTGAGAGCCATCGCTGCCAGCGCTGACAGCAAAGACCAGATGACAAACATCCTCATCGTCAATGACATGGTTCCCTCAAGATGGCAGCCGTCACTTATATAGGAGTGTTTCACGTGACGTCATAGATCAGGTCACGTGTATTTGTTATGTGTCATGGTTGGCAGAAGCGAAGCGTGCTGCTTGACATTTACAGATGAATGACCACATGTTCAGATTCACATGCGCTGTTTATGTAGTGCACGTACACGTGCGTGCTGCGTGCGTGCGTGGTGTGCACGTACACGTGCGTGCATGCGTGCGTGTGTGCGTGCGTGCGTGCGTGTAAACTTACACGTGCGTGCGTGTGAACTTACACGTGCGTGCGTGTGAACTTACACGTTCGTACGTTCGTGTGCACGTTAACGTGCGTGCGTGCGTGTGCACGTACACGTGTGTGCATGCGTGCGTGTGTGCGTGCGTGTGCACGTACACGTGCGGGCATGCGTGCGTGCGTGTGCAGGTACACGTGTGTGCATGAGTGCGTTGGTGCGTACGTGCGTGTGTGTACAGACCTGTACACTTGCGTGTGTGCATGCATGTGCACGTAGACGTGCGTGCGTGGGCACGTACACCTGCGCGCATGCATGCGTGCGTGCGTGTGTATGTAAACGTGCGTGCATGCGTGCGTGTGTGCGTGTGTGCATGTGTGCGTGTGCACGTACACGTGCGCGCGTGCGTGCGTGCGTGCGTGCGTTTGTGTGAACTTACACGTGCGTGCATGCGTGCGTG
>NW_014577169.1:0-1560 GCF_000485595.1 Priapulus caudatus | reverse complement strand
CAATATCACGCATTTGCTTGCTGTCAACCGTTAAACTGCGCATGTGCGCATATGACGTCAATGTTTATCAACATGAAACACTTATTATATATCTATAACCGTCAACTTTATATATAGTAAAGGTTGTAAGTGTAGTGAAGCGATAATTATGTGATTAGAATGTAGACGCACGCCGGTCGCAGGGACACGCCTCGGACACTTTTCGTCACTCGCCTCGTTATAGGCAGTTCGATACTTGTACTATACAAGGTACGTAGATCCGGTGTAGCGCGAAATTTCTGACTTGCGAAATATCTGAGATAGGATGCGTATGCGCATGCGTACGCGTATGCGCATGCGCACTTCGCATGCGTCCTGACCCGACCAATCACAGCTCGTCTTTGTGTGCGAAATTTCTGACCTGCGAAATAAATGATATAGGATGCGTATGCGCATGCGCACTTCGCATATATTCTCAAATATGGCGATTTCCACTTCAGCTAAAACACCAGCTCAATACAAAAAAGCAGGAGGAGGAGGAGGAGGGGAGAAGGTGATGGAGTAGGGGGAGGAGGAAGAGGGGAGAAGGTGATGGAGTAGGGGGAGGAGGAGGAGGAGGAGAAGGTGATGGAGTAGGGTGAGGAGGAGGAGGGGAGAAAGTGATGAGGTCGAATAAAGGTCATGGAGAAGGAGTAGGGGCAGGAGGAGGAGGAGGAGGAGGAGGAGGAGAGGGAGAAGCTGGTGGAGAAGGAGGAAGGGGAGAAAGAAGAAGGTGGTGGAGGAAGGGGAGAAGCTGGTGGAGAAGGAGGAGGGGGAGAAGCTGGTGGAGAAAGAGGGAGGGGAAAAAGAGGGGGAGAATGGAGCTGGTGGAAGAGGAGGGGAGAAGCTGGTGGAGAAGGAGGAGGGGGAGAAGCTGGTGGAGAAGGAGGAAGGGGAGAAGGAGGGGGAGAAGGGAGCTGGTGGAGGAGGAGGGAGAGAAGGGAGAAGCTGGTGGAGAAGGAGGAGGGGGAGAAGCTGGTAGAGAATGAAGAAGGGGAGAACGGAGAAGGTGGTGGAGAAGGAGGAGGGGAGAAGCTGGTGGAGAAGGAGGAGGGGAGAAGCTGGTAGAGAATGAGGAAGGGGAGAAGCTGGTGGAGAAGGAGGAAGGAGAGAAGGGAGAAGATGGTGGAGAAGGAGGAGGGGAGAACCTGATGGAGAAGGAGGAGGGGGAGAAGCTGGTGGAGAAGGAGGAAGGAGAGAAGGGTGAAGATGGTGGAGAAGGAGGAGGGGAGAACCTGATGGAGAAGGAGGAGGGGGAGAAGCTGGTGGAGAAGGAGGAAGGAGAGAAGGGTGAAGATGGTGGAGAAGGAGGAGGGGAGAACCTGATGGAGAAGGAGGAGGGGGAGAAGCTGGTGGAGAAGGAGGAAGGAGAGAAGGGTGAAGATGGTGGAGAAGGAGGAGGGGAGAACCTGATGGAGAAGGAGGAGGGGGAGAAGCTGGTGGAGAAGGAGGAAGGGGAGAACGGAGAAGGGAGCTGGTGGAGGAGGAGGGGAGAAGGGAGAAGCTGGTGGAGAAGGAGGAGGGGGAGAAGCTGGTGGAGAA
>NW_014577168.1:562748-566126 GCF_000485595.1 Priapulus caudatus | reverse complement strand
GTCTATTATAAGCCCAAACATACCTAAATTGCATAATTTTTTTTAAAATATCAAAACCCCTAGCCCTTATTCTTCACATACAAAAATGAGCAAAATCCGTGAACCTGAACTGACTAATGGCAATTCCATTTTGGCAAAAAATTGCAGTGGCTCAAAGTACGTCGACTGGCGTGCTCCAAAATAGAGTACCGAAGTGTGACTCACGTTGGCAGACAACGTACGGCTGGTCTACACCAAGCCACTGGCTCCATAACATTAACTCGTGAAAATGTTGTGCGTACGTAAAACACGAGTGTGTGCGCTGCAGACAGCGGTAAAGCATCGGTAGCAAGTCAATCTTACAATATTTAATGAATTAAAAAAAAAATTATTTTGTTTAAAAATTTTTTGTTGTTAATTTTATTTTTTTTTTCGTTGCCTTTTCACTTCCATCCTTTGGAAATCTATAAAAATGCAATAATGACTCTCAGAATGATGGTTACAATCGGTACAAAACACGAGTAATTGTACCAGAGCATATGATTGTGTAGAACCAGTAGGTTCGTTGTCATGCCACCGTGACGTCATCACTTCGGTACTCTATAGGACGTTTAATATGGGAGCATAGCAGTAACAATAACTATACCCAATTTCAAACATGTGGGTCAAATGGTTCCTGAGTTATCGTTGACCGTAGCCAAATGTTGACAGACGGTCGGACGGACGGACGTACGACGACCCATGGCAATAGCTCAGCTTGACGATGTCAAGGTGAGCTAATAACAACAATAAATTAGCTACACAGGTCAGATTTCTTAGTATTTAAACAACATTCTATCATAAGTTGCATATCATTACAATTCTCTGTAAAAACCGCTTTCGGTAATAAAAATAATCTTTGTAATAACTCGTATTTGTAACAAAAATAGCTAGCCTATAATAACAAGTGCCGCAGAGCGACAGCGCTCAACTGACGTGTACTGTAGCCGGGTATTCTTCTGATAAACTCACTGGCAACCGAATCAAGTGCGCCCTCCCGCCACCGCGTTCACGCTCGGAGCATATATCAAGGATACTACTAATACAGATCTAAAATCTATGATTGGCTTTGCTATACCGGTGGTACAGTATTAAAGATACACCTGTGTAACTTTAATGACTTCAATATATTAACATGTTATCAAGAGCTAATAATACCTAGAGTGTACAACGGGAAAACGGGAAAATAGTGCTATTTCACGACTACATTATTCTACTTTGCCTGCGAGTCTAGAATAATTTTCATGGTATTGCATTAAGCCAGAATTCCTTGCTCTCTACAACAAGACCAACCGCTTGTCAATACGATACTCCTAGGCTGAGATATCGCGCTCCTAAACCTCCCCCCCACATGCCTTACGTGGCTTTGTATCCACATAATCAGCAACCTACACGCGTCTAAGCATTGCTTCGTGAAAGTTCGGTTTTCCGTGATAAATTTATGAATGAACGGCTGCTTGCGCCTATGCCCTTATCTTCCATTATCTTTCCTAGCACCGCTAATGCCCGTCATGATGGAGCCGGCTCCATCAAGTTTTTACAACGCACTCATTACTCACTGTAGTAAGAGTACCAAATTTGGCATGTGACATCAATTATCCGCAGATAACAAACAGCCTGTGGCGTCACACTCGTCTAGTTCGTTTTACAAGATTTCATTGACAATATCTTTAATGCAAAATTCCTGCTATGAACATATTATGATTTATACTATTATTATTATATTATTATTATTATTATATAATGATTTGTGCTAAGAAACATCAAAGCGAGTATAGCGCCATCTACCGTCACAAATTGTGATTCATTTTTGTTTATAAATTATTTATAATTTATATATAATATTATTTATTATTTTCACATAAAAAATTACACATAATTATCAAGAGTATATAAATGGGAGTTCTCCCATATATACTCTTCGTTTCTATAATGTATGTCGATGGTTGCTCAATTAAAACTGACTTCTTCTCACTCACTCATTTGTGTTCTTTTTTGTGGTGCGCTACAGTGTCATTGACACTTTTCATTTTTCATAGGCAATGATCTACCTGGGTCAACGATTTTTCAGAAGCTAGGATTTCAGCCGGCTATGTCTATCATTGCACGACCGACTTTCTACAAATTGCTACCAGCAGGCCGTCACGTAGGCGAGTGCACATTTTCCATCTAGTACTCAAGAAGATTTGACTAGGACACGTAGGAAGGCGATTGCAGTTTGCATATGTATTATTACTGGTATAGCCATATTATAATGAATCTTGCTTCAAGTTTGCTTGGGTGATACCTTCAGGGTATCAACAGTGATAATTATTTTTTTTATTTTTTTGTCGACCAAGGTTGGCATGATGATGCCATCCTTGAGTCGGGAACATTTGTTCCTTACAAGGCTATACTAGTCCGGGTTCGCCATCCTCCGGGCCGGGTATTTTTATCGTGACACCATCACTTGCCACTTGCCACACTATCTCTATTTGCTGAATGCTAAGCAGAGAAGCCGTGTGTACCATTTTTCAAGTCTTTGGTATGACCCGGCCCGATCTTCCGCATGCGAGGCGAGCACTCAACCATTGAGCCATCGCTGTGGTTGACACATGATAATGTGCCATCACAGTGATAATGATGTTCACTATTAGTGTGTGGTGGTAGTCCTGCATGCTCAGTGATCTCTGAGACGATTACAATAAATTCTCCTCTTACTTTCAGGTTATGATCGCATGTACACGACAGACTCGCCCGAATGGATAGCTAACATCGCGTGTGGCTGGAGCGATGGGTACAGACGGCAGCTGAGCTTTGGACGTGGAGCTATGAAAAACAACAGAACAGGTGATCATGAGTAACGCCAACTCGTTATTTTTAGCTCATCTGACATAGTCAGATGCAGCTTGTAGAATCGCATGATTGTGTGTGCGTCCGTCCGTCCGTCCGTCAACAGTTGGGCACAAATCTTAACCGCTCGACGTACGGTCACGATATTGGGGGCGTGGGGGGTAATCCTAAAACGAGTTGGGATGTCGAAGCTGGGGGTCAAAGGTCAAAGGACAAGAGGTGTAAAAGAAGGGGGAACATTCCCTCCTTAACTTAAGGTATAGGGAGGAAATGCAGAATTGCGGCACAAATCTAAATGGCTCGACCTAGGCTCGTGATAGTCGGTGTATAGCATCATGGTAGAAAAAGCCATCACTGTGCCGAAATTGGAGGTCACAGGTCAAAGGTCAATGGGGTACAAGAAGGGGGAGCATTCCCTCCTTAACTTAAGGTATAGGGAGGAAATGCAGAATTGCGGCACAAATCTAAATGGCTCGACCTAGGCTCGTGATAGTCGGTGTATAGCATCATGGTAGAAAAAGCCATCAC
>NW_014577168.1:558898-562098 GCF_000485595.1 Priapulus caudatus | reverse complement strand
TATATATATATATATATATAAGTATGTGCGTGTGCGTGTGCATGCGGTGTTGAAGTTTAAAAAAAAAATCTACATGTAGTGCACAAGGCTGACAGATTATGCTTAACTGAGCGTTTTTTATATACGTTCTAATGACGCATTGTCTTCTTCGCCACATGGTTGCCATTGCCGCCTACGTGCAGGAGAGTTGTGTCCGATCGCAGGACGCATCTCTATGGACTCGTGCACGCTGAAACTGCCGCAGAAACCCCAGCCCGACGACACATACTCCGTTCTCACTGCCGACTACGCAGATCGAACCTCCTACTCATGGATGGCGCGCGCACTAGACGCTGCCAACTACGAGATCACGGGCACCTGGTCAACCCGCCTGCCACGTGTCTACATCAAACAGGGCGAGGTACATGACATCCTGCATGCTGTGGACTACAGCAACTAGCTGTGTCGGTGTGTAGCTGTGAAAGCATGCTACTGCTCTGACATGCAGCGACTGCACTGTAACTGTTTGCTTGAAACGGGTTCCTCACCAGTATAAATGCTGATCGAATGAATGTGTGGGTTCTGGCAGTGCTCAATTTTAACAGTCGTCCGGTCGTCCGTGACAACTGGATTTTCTCTCGGGCAACTACTAATTGCTTCAACAATGCGAATGGCCATGATTGCTGTCACTGCAATACGTACAAATTACAAAATGTACATGATTAGGCCTTTTGATTTACAGCACTGAGCATCACGTGAGCAGAGCGCATGCAGCACATGTTTAAATAATATCCGGACAACCATATGCTACTCTCTTGGTTGTGCTCCGGACAACCCAAAAAAATCCTTAAAATTGAGCACTCTTCTGGGTACTATTCCTCCGAGCTTCCTAGTTGCCTCATTTTTACTGCAGCGAATAATTGTTTTCAAAAAATTGTCTCCCCTTTATGTCTAATCAGTACTTCTAAACATCGACTATCAAAATGCTGTCTCCGATATAGCACACAGTCAGTAACTTAGGCAGTTTTTATTTGGTTAGAATGGTCGTGACTTTATCCTAAATGAAGTCGGCAGCTGAACCACAGAGTGAAGTTGTGATCTCACATAATTATTTTTGGTCGTTATTGAAAAATTGCAAACCCGACCTATATGTGGTGTTTTCCGTTTTTAGTTGTCATGTTTTTATCAAGATGTTTGTTATATTATTGAATTTTTGTTTATGCTGCTGGTGATTCTCGGGTATACATTCCCACGTCTTGTCAGTTGCATGTAACAAATGATCAAAATGAAGATAAGAGCCATACCCAACAACATCTTACAACATCTTACATAACAACGACCGTCACATCCAGAAAACTAAATTTCCCTTACCAGGTGTATAATTTCCTTAAAACATAACCTATAAGCATACGTGTTAGGTTAATCCTCGCTCTAGTACAATATTGTATTTTTAGCCTACCTAACAGTGTCTGGTTGAGCTTGTCAATTACAATTGCATCTGTCCCGATCTGTCTTTCCTTTCTTCATATTGGCCTAAATAGTAGGTTCCTCCCCACTCTTGTGTTGGTTTACATTATTGTATCTTTATGTTCACGATAGCACGGACGTCTCTATACATAGATTGTAGATAACTTCATGATATAAACTGAAGACATTATTTTGTATGTAAAGGCATATGGAAGCACATACCAATTATCTATCCAAGCAAAGAGTAAACACAAAGTAATTATATGAAATGTTGAAATGATATGTTTAATAAAATTTCGTGGAACATCGAAGTAAATCAATCGCTGGTGTTTGTTTTACGGTTATTGTATCAATAATATATTTAAATTGATCGGTTTCTTTAAATGTTTTATTTAAAATGTTCAAAATGCGGATCCACAATGCGTTTAGACCCGAATAAGAAGTTTAAAGGATGTGGCAAATACCTTTCACTTGTAAGTAGTCATTTAATATGCGCTATAACTACAGTCTACTAGCTTGCTTATAATTTATATCTGAGAACCAGCCAGCTATATTATATAAACATCAGCTGGGCACTTGCTTCGCAAGATTTTATTCTTCTCGGGAGCTATTGTGCATGCGCCAGCAACGTTTCAGGTGTGCAGTACGGACTGAAGGCAACTGCACAATATATAGGTTGCTAATGGAGAGAGTGGTCAGAGATTGCGGAAAGGTGGCAGGGAAGATAGCTGAGGTGTGGTAGAAAATAAGTATGCTGAGCGAGGGACATGGGAGATCAAGTGGAAGGACGGGAGTGGATGAAGTAGGAGTTTTGCAACCTGCAAGCTAGGGCGCTCGCCTAATTATAAACACAGGTCTACCGATAAAAATTAATTACATAAATCTTTGCTGAGATACCCCCTAACCATTTTAAATGTATATTCGTCACAAAATATAACTCTTCTGGTGAGATATTTTGCATGCGCTTACATACTAACGTAGCAAGATTCTGTACCGAATGGTATATGCAGCGGGCACCTTACATGCAAGATCTTCGTCCTATTTCTTAAGACAGGTCTACTGATGGAATGTTATCATATAAATCTATGCTAGAATACCTCCTGTCAATCTTAAATGTATAATCTTCTCAAAACTTTATTCTTCTTGAGAGATATTGGCATGCGCAAGCACCGTTTCAGGCGTGCGGTATGGACTGAAGGCAATTGCATAATATAGGTTACCGAGGGAGAGAGAGAGAGCGCGAAAGAGAGAGAGAGAGACAGAGTGGTCAGTGGTGGGAGACTGCGCTCGCAGCATCGCGCCACGATTGCTAGCTATGCTAATGTATGGGCAAATGGCGTTGCGACGTCAGTCGCCGTTAACTGCCAAGATAATATTTTCCGGCTGTTCTTATACGTTCAAACTGGAGCCGTACATGCTGACAGCACGTGTGCATGGTAAAAACTGATCTAGATGCTTCACTTCGCTTGCAGCATCTTGCGACGATTCACAGCTATGCTAATGTATGGGCCAATGGCGCTGCGACGTCAGTCGCCGTTAACTGCCAAGATAATATTTTCCGGCTGTTCTTATACGTTCAAACTGGAGCCGTACATGCTGACAGCACGTGTGCATGATACAAGTGCCGCGGAGCGACAGCGCTCATCTAACGTCTACTGCGGTGACTGTGGTGGAGTGGTGGGATTCTAGTAAACCCTGTTAGTGTAGGAGAGCGCAGGCTCTCGCACAGAGGAAATATATCGCCTCACACTATT
>NW_014577168.1:556763-557817 GCF_000485595.1 Priapulus caudatus | reverse complement strand
AACACAGAAAATGTTGAAAAATGGTCCTTTAGCAAAAAACAAGGACTATTAAGTACTTTTCTAAGATTTCACCAAAAATAAGTACTAATAAGGGCCCTTATTTTATTTTTGGCAAAATAAGTACTTATAAGACTTTGGAAGACCCGCTATGAACCCTGCGATAATATTCTTCAATCATTCTTATACGTTCAAACTGGAGCCGGGCAGGCTGACAGCACGTGTGCATGGTAAAATCTGATCTACATGCTTCACTTCGCTCGCAGCATCACGCCACGATTCCCAGCTATGCTCAAGTATGGGCAAATGGCGCTGCGACGTCGGTCGCCGTTGACTGCTATTTCGCATGTGCTTACATACTAACGTAGTCTGATTCTGTACATAATGGCAGGAGTCTATCAATGACTTTCAGCCAACTGAATTCGTAACACATACACGCTGTCAAGTTACCACATCACATAGAAGAAACCTCAAAACGTCGCAATTAATTCAATAAAAATGTATGCTATGTTTGACTATATTTGTCTTTATCCTTTTTCATACATTCATATTTTCATTTTTATATTCCTTTTCATATCATTCAAATATTCATGATCAGAGAGAAATCTTTCCAAATGTACACCACCAACGGGCACAACAGTGCATATGTTGCATGTGATTCATACGGTGATACATACAATTTCCAGAAGAAATGTGAATACTGAAACGAATATTTTGCGGGAACGGACCGAAAACAAGGAACGGGAGCATAAAGTCAATGGTGGGACAATGCAGGGTATACGCAGCGACATATCGTATAGTACCCCGAGGTACTTTCCGATATATCGAACCGTACCCAGGGTACCCTCCGATAGCACCCTGGGGGACATAGATCCTATATCAGAATAAGTAAAAGTTCCTGTAAAAGTCATTCAAATGCGCTTGTGCAGCACACACGTTTACCGCACACAGCGTTTAAACAAACAACTGTATATTTTTGTTGTTTGTGCACAGATTATTAGTATCTTGTAAATGTAAGTATATAAAAAAATACTATAAATTAAGTTATAATATATAT
>NW_014577168.1:541444-554496 GCF_000485595.1 Priapulus caudatus | reverse complement strand
TCTCCCCCTCCTCTCACCGGCCTCCCTTCTCCCCTCTTCCCTCTTCCTCTTCGCCAGTTCTCCCTCCTCTTTTCACCAGCTTCTCTCCTTCACTCTTTCTCTTCTCCTCTCTCCTTTTCTCCACACCTTCTCCTCTTTCCACTCCTCTTTCTCCTCCAGCTTCTCCCCTACTTCTTCTCCATCCGCTTTCCTTCTCCCCCTCTCCTCATAGCTCCCTTCTCCCTCCTTCTCTCCTTCCTCCTTTTTCACCGCTTCTCTCTTCTCTTCTCCCACCAGCTTCTCCCCTTCCTCACACCTTCTCCCTTCCCCCTCTCACTTCTCCACCAGGCTTCTTCCCCTCTCCTTCTCACCACCTTTCCTTCTCCCTGCTTTCTCCACCAAGTTCTCCCCTCCTCCTTCTTCCACCCTTTCTCCTTTCTCCCTCTTTCTCTACACTTTCCTTTTTCCTTTCCTTCTTTTCTACCACTTTCTCCGTCTCCCCTTCCTCCTTCTTCACCAGCTTCTCCCTTCCTCTCTTCTTCCCGCCAGGCTTCTGGCCCACCTCCTTCTCTATCAGCTTCTCCCCCTCGCTCCTTTCCACCAGCTTCTCCCCTCTTCCTGCTTTTACCTTTATCCTTCTCCGACTTCCTATTCTCACCGGTTCTCCCTCCTCCTTCTTCCACCAGCTTCTCTCCTCTCTGGCTCTCCACCACCTCCAACCATTGCTTCACACTTCTGCACGTGAATCGCTTTGCGATACAGCTGGAGTGGACCGTCCCGAATAGCGCATTCAATCTGATGTACACAAACCATTGACAAAATATGCAAATTATCTCCTGTACCGGCCTGAATATAGACAACCCCAAGCCGAAAGGTGGGACCGGGTACCAGTCTACCATTGCCGTCTACTCAGAGTTGTGCCCGGTCGCAGGACGCATCTCTCTACGGACTCGTGTAGAGCAAGGAGCTACATATAGGAGTTATATGTAGCTCCTTGGTGTAGAGTACTGTAATTGTTAGCCCGACCAGGCTGTGCGCGACGGATTGTCTATACAATTCTCTATCTAGGGTATAGGGTATTCTAACCCTAGCAATACCGTTTCTTGGAGCTATGTAATTGTGAGTAGTTTGTAATTGTTTTGTGAATTATAAAACTCGCATTTTTGGGGTTACTCATTATTATTACATGAGCTTGTTTTGTTTATACCGGGAGCAGCTGCACCCTTGCTATCCAGTGGTCACGCGCCGGCCCTGCACTCCCATAATATCGTAAACGACGACACGTAAGCAGGGGGTAGATGCGGGGGGAGGCGGCGATTGCATCCCACTTTATTGACCTTAGGGGGATGGGCGCTGCTACAATTCATCTCCCCCTACTCTTTCAGGAGGAAAATATGGGATTCAAATTTCTGAGGGGACCCGCATACCCGCCTGTTTCTTACCACCTCTCGAAAACCTTGCATTGGCCACTGTCGGCGTAAACAATTTGGGCACCCCACTTCAAAAATGTTCCGCGGCGCCATGAGTGTACTGCTTAACAGATTATTGATTTGATATTTGCTATGCATATCAAAAGCTCAATTTGAGTTCATCTTGCAGCGGGCGTAGATAGCGGCGGGGGGTTGGGGGTTATATCCCCCCCTTTTATGTGAGTGTGGGTACGTGCGCTTTCATCCCCCCTCTTTCAGGAAGAATGAGGACAAATTTAATATTTTACGCTAATACTGGATACTTTTCTAAATCTGTCTCGCTTTATCTTCTCCTAATGTTTATTACAGAATGGAACGTGAATAGGCCTTTCCTCTCTGTACAATGGTCTGTACTTACGTTTTTTTCCCACTCCCAAAGCTCTTTATCACTGCTCCGAAAGTTGATCCTTTGCTTTATTCAATTAGAATAGACCTATGGGTTGGATATTTGATTTTCACAGGGATTGCATGGAATTTTAATTTCATCTCACTTTTGGGGGGGGGGCGGCATGCGGCGGTGCTGAGACCTCCGCGAAGTTTTCCGTTTTGTATAATACTAGGGTGTTAAATATGCGACTTTTTGCGTTCAAATCTTGCGTTGTTTTCTCATATTTTTTTTTAACGTTCTCCCGCTAAAATATACGTCTTTATTCAATTCAAGGGGAGAGTGATTCAGGTGGCTGCATTGTCACGGGTCGTGTCTGTTTAGCACGCGCGGCGGCGCCCTCTAGATTTTTAGGCGCCAAGGTATTTTAGCCGAAGGTATGTCTGCACTGGTAATCCCAGTGAGGACATGTACATGTTTGATGCACAGATTTCGGTGTTAGTATTTTTAGTCTTGGGGTGTCCAAGGTAAAATATCAACTACATTGATGTTTTCTGTGATGACGATTGTTTATAGCTGCTGCCTCATGTGCAGGCATTGCTCGAAGCAGGTGTTACTTTCACAAATCCGGACCCCGCCCCGCTAAACGGAGGGTGGACGCCTGAGGAGGAAAATCCTGACTAGTCTATTTGATAAGATGTCCAAGTGATTGCATTTAGATTGCACTTTTTAACCTTCGCACACCGTGCGGGAGGGGGACAACCCCCTCCAACCCCCCCCCCGGGCGCTTCGTGCTTTTGAGCACTCGTGATTCGCCCCCCCCCTGAATTTTCTTCTGGTCCGCACTGGTTGTTGTGTGTGTGTTGGGGCGGGGGGGTTGCGTGTTATTACGTCTTGGGATTCATAAGAAAAATTACCTGAATCAAAATTGCACTTACGATATCCAATTTTTTTTATTTCCTCAACTGTCCATTCTTGAGGTTCTAAATTGCTAAAATCCCAAGAGCTTTACCCCTGCACCTGCACCTGACCCCCTGCCCTGCCAGGGGCCTTTAACGGCGGGCCCTGGCACCCACCATCCATTCATGCTTTGCGCCAGGGCGGCTCCCGTGTGCGCTTACTCGCGCACCCTCTTCATATAATTGCGATGGAAGTAATGCTTCAGCGAAAGCATCCCTCCCCCCATCACTGAGCGCCTGTCTACGCACTGACGTAAGCGAAACCATTCATAGCGAAAAGAGTTTGTTTTGGTCGACATATTACGTGCTACGTACATAGGTCATGAGAACAGTTTAATGATCTATTTTAATTTATCTGTATAATTATCAAGAGGCTATATCAATTGTAATGTAATGTAATTAATGTTTCTTAGTCTTTGACTTATATATTCTTCCAGCCTGGATAACACACTGGCCCACTGATTTTTGCCACTTCTCGAGCGGCATTAACACGCGCATAAGCGGGATCAATCAAGCGCGGCTTTCGGTTTCATATTATCGTATTATATATGGTACATTTTGTTTTTGTTGCCTTTAACAATAAACAACTTATTTTAGCTTTTACATTCAAATTCGTACGCAAATAATACCTCAAAGCTGTTGCTTAGCACCGAACATCTTATTCATTTTGCTATGGTAAAGTTAAACATTAAACCGTTAGATATAGAACTTCAGAAGATCTTCTTCTATATCCTATTCGGTTTTATGTAATATTAAACATAATTTCTGTATCGATCTGAGCATGATGATTCAATTACCACCTAGGGTGATGATGTCAGACTGAAAAGGACTGTAAAGCGGCGATTGTGTGTCATTCCTTTGTTGTTGAGCAGCGAGGAATTCAACGTGTTTCGTAATTTTGAATTATCGTCTGAGTAAGTTTATATTAGAAGGTATCCGACCTCCTTCTGATTTTGTCATCATTAACTCCGCTGATGAGCAGTCGTACCGTAATCAATAATTCGAGTAGAATTAATCTGGTAACTTTGCGCTTGGCTTGTATTATGTATATAATATCTTTTCATCATGTTTATTGTTTTCGAATGATGCTTGTTCAGTTGACACACCGATTTGTTGCTTATATTCAAACTGCTAACGAAGTCATGTGTAGAAGGTTTCTTCTGGTTAGAGCAGAGTGCGCCGCGCGAGATTGAAGCAAGTCAAAGGAATTGTGTCATCATCAGGTAATATACTCGGACAATTGTAGGTTTTTTGTTTATTCATTAAAGGGACGCTGCCTCATAGGATTTTCGTACACCTTGTACTTACTGTATAACAAATTCCGTCTATACCCACCATGTATTTGCTCCACAGATACGTAATTAATTATTTACACACTCAAGCGGGCGCAAATCCACTTTAGGCACCTTATGTATCACCGCAGAGTTGCCATGCACGATGTTCTGTGTTCATCAACTGCTGCCACAGACTTTGCGTATACAAGGATGATGCCAACAACCCTACCCTAACCCTAAGTCTAAAGTTCTAACCTTACTCCTTAGGTATCACGAAGTGTCGTTTATGGTTTAGGGTTAGGTTAGTGTTTTGCCATCATTCCTTGATATACGGGAAATTTCTGTGATTCAGTCTTGATTGGATCACAGATATCTGGCATCCACTTCGGTGATCGCTAGTGCCTAAAGTGGGTTTGCACCCATCAACGTACGGAATTTTGAACGGCGCCCATGGACACCCGCGATCCGCTGCTGCCACCTGAAAGTCTGCGGTATTTGCATTTTTATTTTTGCAGGGTATGACGAGGGGCTAATCACAAAGTGCAATTATATTATACCTAATTCGTATTAACCGAACGATATTCATTTTTTAGGGCAACTGTATCCATTATTGATAAAAACTGAACTATATGTCGTGTTATACGATATTACAATTCCTTGTTGCTTTTTATTGAATAAATAAGAAATACCCCTCGGTCTGTAGCCCTTGGCTGGAAAGTGTGTTTTTGCGAAACTCTCAAGATTCGTGGCGCTTTGAGTGGCAGCACCGTCCGTTGCTAATCAAACTGGTTAGTCGGTTAGTTCTTAAAACCTTTAAAAAAATGTTCTAATGCGTGATTGAACCATGAAACTTTTTATGATAGTGCATTATAACCTAATTAGCTGAAAATAACCCTAGAACCTAGAGGCTACTGTTCCTTTAATTTATTATTGTATGAAATGGTCTACTCTAGAATAGTACTAGTACTAGTAGAATCGCGTGACTAATCTTACCCTCGATATGGCAACGGCTATGCTGACAGGGCAGTGCCAAATGGTTAGGGTTACTGGTTGTTAGTTGTTATTGAATATTGGTCTAGGTTAAGGAAGTTGTTTAGAGTTTTAATTTTGTGTAAATACAGCACTACCATAATTTAGTGTATTGCCTATTGGGCATGTTGAGTGGCATATCATACGAAACTGAAAAATGCCAATACCACGTGTAGTTATTTAATATTATATAGTATATATGCGCAAATGAGATCTTATTTAGCTTCATGTAAATGTCTTGATCAATATGAATTTTGGTGTTTCATGTATTTATATGCAATATTACAGAGTGTACAGATGGTTCTGAACCAACTGCTGCAGTTGTGCCACCTCTTGAGAGAAAATTAAAAGTCGCACGGCGAAGTGATACTAACTTCCGCGAGGCGCTTAAAAGCAGGAAACATGCTGCCATTACCAACAAGGGGCCAGTGGTAGGTGAAAGTTGAAACATATTATGATGGTGATGTTGAAAATAAATTGTATTTTTTCAAAGTGCATGAATTCTCTCGTTGGTATTTATGTTTTACTATTTATAGATAGCAAAGCCAGAGATACCCAATGGCGACTCCTTTGTTAGAGCACATGCTGCACATCTATCCATAAACCACAAAGCTCCCGTCACCTCGGTGCCGATAATTCAAAACGGTCTGTTAGCAACACCGCAGAATGGCTGTAATAGCCTGGCAACACATCGACCTTCGACCCCACCTGCAAAACGTCAGTCGTCGAGCCAGGCGTTGCCAGCGAGATCTGTGAGTAAACGCATTCGTCGCCCATAGCAACATGCAAATGATTCAGTTTTGTGCTGCCAGCTACTTTGTTATATAGTTGAGCGAAAGCACGAGTTCGCTCTCTGTATGTGCGTGGCGTGGTTAAGTTATGTATCATCTCTCTCGAGTAGAAAGCAAAATAATGTTGTGTTGCAGTGTAGTACAAGCCGTTCGTATGTAATAATTGTCTGACCAACACAGAAGCGATCTACAGTCGCGACAGCGTGCGCGCTTTGCCGAATGCGATTTGTAATTCGTTCTGCGATCATCGATCGTGCGCTCGTTTCGGCTTGCTGACGCTGCGCTAACGATTGTTTGCAGCGGGCGCTGAGTCCGGGCTTCAGACGCAGGTCTCCGTCGCCGACGGACGGGTTCGATCCGGCCGTCTTGCGACGCCGCATTCAGAAGGCGCTAACTGCCCGTCTTTACTTGCTGCACCAGCCCGGTCCGAGCTCGTTCCTCGTAGGAGGCGACTTGCCCGAACATAAATACCGAGTTATGGTCGGACCGCAGGTATAAATCCCTACCCGTAGTTCTTTTCTGTATATAAAGGACATGCGATTGAATTTAGATATCATAGAATGAGATACGCTGTGTTGTAGATGATTTTTTTTTAAAGATTATGCATGAAGAATGCAGAGGACATCTGGTAAATGAAAACGCTTTTGAAGCCATGGAGCAAATGTCTATAAATATGCGCAGAATCAAAAGCCAATCGTATCCTAGAAGGTAGAATTGATATAATTGTCGCACTGGATGTTGTTGTCGCCACTGTTTTATCTGATGTGACGGGCATGATGCCAGTGCTTAATTAACACTTACCTTTAATTAATAACATGCATGGTTTTCAACAGCTTATGCCGGTGCTCTCTCTGTTTCAGTCATGCACGTGTGGACGTGGTCCTTTCTGTGTGCATCTACTGTTTGTTATGCTGCGAGTGTTCCAGTTGTCGCAAACCGATGGCATGATCACTAGCAGAACCCTGAAAAACTACGAGGTACGTGTGTGTGTCGTCGGCAGAATATATCTTCGGCATTGTTTCACGTGCTCCGTTATCGTACGGGTGTCTAGGCAGAAGCAGCTGCGCTACACGTAGTCACGTTACAGGTGGAAGCACTGCTAATTGCTTACCAGGCGCGACGCGAGTCGCAAGTGCACGCGTACTCTGCGCGCAAGAACGTTGAGCCACCGGAGAGCAGCGGCAAGTCTCAGCCGGCGTTTTCCTCCGGGATGGAAGGTAGCAAGTCTCGGTGAGTCGATTCGGTTGCGTTCAGTAATGACGAAATGCTTTTGCGATCACCGAAAAAAACGTGTGCTGTGTCGGTTAGGCTCAGTGGCTAAGTGTTGTTGGTCGGTACATGGCAGCATCGTTGTCGTTATCACCATTCACACAATAATCCTTCGTTATTACTTGCTGACCACGTAATGTAGGTGGCTAAACTGTCATTGTTTTTTTCAGAAAAAAGGCCAAGCGCTCCATTCGCTCGCTGACAGAGGTGAAGGATGATGTGGAAGAAAAGGAAGAAGAGGAAACGAAGGAGGAGGACGTTTGTCCAATATGTCTGCTGGAAATGAGTGAAGGCGAGAGTCTGGTAACCTGTGTGGCCGGCTGCCAGAATTCCCTCCATCAACACTGCATGTCGATTTGTGAGTACGAAGCTTCTGATCACTCAATCATTTGGCTTTCTTGTTCAGTCTCACCACACTCAGCACTCAGCAGCTGCCTTGGGGCAGTGACCACACTATATAAATTAAATGCAAAAGAGTCTTAAAAGGTTACTGTGCGTTGTAAGATTAAGGGTTACCCACATTGTATGTGTTCTGCTAACGAGAGGAAAATGAATTTCGAATTCCAATAAATAAAAATTAAATAATAAATAATAACAATTATAATAATAATAATTAACCTCATGTATAAGTCGCACCCCTGATTTTTTTTATTGAAGTTGCGTCACAAAAAAGTGCAGCTCATACACGAGTAAATACGGTATATATTAATTACGTTGTCAATTAATTTTTATCATAGGGGCCGAGGAGTGTCACCGGCAGAGCGAGCCTCTTGTGTGCCCACTGTGCAGATTTCAGTGGAGTTCCTACCAAGGGTCCACGTGCAGTGTCAGTCGTGTTCACCCCGACCTGGCGTCACTCGAGGGCACCGAGGGCCAGGGCCGCTCGTCCTGCGATGGGAAATGCGACGGCGACGACGCCGTCTCTGCCGGATTGAAGCCACGTGTTGATGACAGTTGCGAGCTCAGCCGTGCTCCCTCGGATGACATCTCATGCTCGTGCGACTCGGGGATACTGGAGAATCTAGTGACCAAGTGTTCGATCGACGATCGGATGGGGAGCAGCAGCAGCGGCAGCGGATCACGCGCGACGACCTCACTTCTGCCTGCTTCTTGCGATCCTGCTCGCGTGAGCTGTCGGATTCCCTGCATCCCAGCGCTGAGTACCGCAGAGGAGGCGCCAGAGAGCGTGTGCGTTGACGATGAGGTAGGAGGAATCACGTTTCTAGATTATATATAACAGACAACAGATCTTGCTTCATGTGCGTGCGTGCGTGCGTACGTACGTGTGTGCATGCGTGCGTGTGTGTGCATGCGTGCGTGTGTGTGCATGCGTTCGTGCGTGCATACGTACGTGTGTACATGCGTGCGTGTGTGTGCAGTAAGGCTAAGAAGTAAAAGGCACACAGACACCAATGAACATGCAATATAGAAATTTGTTTAAACTTCTATTAAATAAATTTTTTCTCTTTTTCATTCTAATCTATTATTTCTGTTTAAATTAAAATAGTTTCTTTTTAGAGATGTTATGTCTCTGCGTCAGGCTGAATATGCGCGTTTGTGCGTATACGATTGTGATCGTGTTAAAAATAACTGTACCGTTCATCGTGCAGCATAAGAACTGCCGTTGCTCCACGGAATATTTGGAGGGCGTGCACTGGATAAAGGGCAAGCTGCTGGGTGCTGGGGCCTACTCGTCCTGCTACCACGTACAAGACACCAAAACCGGGACGTTGATGGCAGTAAAGCAGCTTTCCTTTTGTCGGAATGCGCAAGACGATCAGGTGAGTGTTACGGGGGGTCTTCTCACGGTTTATGCCCGGTTGGCCTACTCCCATTTCGCCTACGGCAAAATTCCCAGTTGACCTACACCCATTTCGCCTACTCCCAATTCGTCTACGCTCAAAATCTACCCCATTCCCATTTGTCTACGATCAGTTCACTAAATAATCATTTATAAATAATAAATTATGGTTTTGATTGGCATACATAGACTACAGGAACCAGAAGAAAACATAGGTACAAATAATGAGAACACAACTTGACAAAAATGGAGACACAAAATTGGAACGTACAATGGGAGTACAATAATATTGCCGATTCTGAGAGTAGACGAAATGGGATGTTACCATACCCTTCTTGCGTAGGTTGGGCCGTCGATGGAATGTAAATCCTTGGAACGTAAATCTGGTGATTTTAATGTTGTACGTTTATTCTTGTTTATGCAAGAAATGTCACAACAGGGCATAAAATGTCGGGCATAAATTAGCGTAGGATTGTGTATATTCATAGATTTTTATTTTATTTGGGAGGTATAAATTGCTAAGCGATAGTTATAAATGCCATTTTGTCTTTGCTCTCGCAATTTTGGTCTGAGAGATAGTCGAACCTGTCATCTGTATGTATACATAAACAATGCGTGGGAAGAAAGCTAACCCAAATCCCACAGAAATGCAGCAAAGGCACGTGACCGAAGAAAGTGCTTTGATGAAATCAAAAAATCTCTACGAATTCGAAATTCGTTATCCGATCGTTATCGTTCGAATCCGACGAGGCGCGACGTTCACTTGTTTTGTCGTTGTTCGCAGGTGAAGGCGATCCGCGAGATCGAGTGGGAGATCGCGACGATGACGCAGCTCGAGCACGCTCACGTCGTGCGCGTGTACGGCGCGTCGCGCCGCGCCAAGCACTTCAACCTGTTCGCAGAGTGGATGGCCGGCGGCTCGGTGGCGTGCCTCCTCGCAGAGTACGGCGCCTTCTCGGACGCCGTCGTCACCGATTATGTTCGCCAGGTGAGTAGAGAACTCCCCCGCGGCGAGAGAAAGAATTCCTCGCAGAAGCGGCGAGAGAAAGAATTCCTCGCAGAAGCGGCGAGAGAAAGAATTCTGGTCGATGTCCCGCAGGGCTCTCCCGTGAACGCGCGCTTGTCTCGCTCATGGCGTCACCTCGAGCGGCGGGATTCGTAGCGGCAAAGAAAGCGCTTTGATGAAATCGAAAAATATAAATTTTTATATATATTATTAAATATAAATTCTTATATATATTATTAAATATAAATTTTTATATATATTATTAAATATAAATTCTTATATATATTATTAAATATAAATTTTTATATATATTATTAAATATAAATTCTTATATGTATTATTAAATATAAATTCTTATATATATTGTTAAATATAAATTCAGAATTCGTTTTTGACACCTCGACGGACCTCAACATAAGTTCGGACACCGATTTTGATATTTCGTGCGCGCACGCGTATTGCTGCAGGTGCTCCTGGGCCTCGTCTACTTGAGACATACCTGGTGCGGTGGCGCTGGCAGCTAGGCGTGCCGCGATGCCAAAGTCAGCTATCTTCAGCCGCTGGCCGGTGCTGTCGACGAGCAGGTTCGCGCCCTTCAGGTCGCGGTGCAGAATCTTCTTGTCGTGGTTCTTTGCCGTGTGTATCGTATATATATGGTATTTATCGTGTCCGCTATGCTTCCCATGCAGCTGACCGTGTGTCGACACGACATGTCTGAGTATTGCGGGGTTAATGGTCGTTCATAGCTGCCAGCATCACCGCAGCAGGTATGTCTCTTCTTCGCCGTGTGTATCGTACGTATGGTATGTATCGTCTCCGCCATGCTTCTGTAGGGAAGGTTTATTGTCGTCGAATGTAGGGGTGGGGGTTGTTGACAGGCAATGATGGTTGACGATGTCAGATATAATATAGGTAGTTATTTTCTAAGGATGTATATATATATATGTTACGAGACACACACGCACAACCTGCAGTGGCCAAGAGCACCTAGCATAGAATCGGATTGCATCTCTATGTTGCGCAGTAGAACTGTGGTTTCGCAATGCTACACTTCTCACAGAGCAGGACGTGTGTCGACTGTTCGAGTATCGCCGTGGTAACCGGTCGAATTGTTTACGTGTCGATCAGGAGAGTTTGAGAAGCAGCCGGTGGGAACGTGGGCGTTCATGGCGCCCGAGGTGCTGAGGGGGGAGGACTACGGCAGGAGCTGCGACGTATGGGCCGTCGGCTGCTGCGTGATCGAGATGTCATCCGCGCAGCCACCGTGGGGCGCCACCGACATCTCCAACCACTTCCAGCTCTGGTGGAAGATAGGTAACTCGAAAACGCCGCCTCCGCTTCCCGATCGCTTGTGCGCGGAGCTGAAGAACTTTGCTATGCAATGCATGAAGATGTGTCCCAAGGAGAGGCCGGCAGCAAGAGAACTGGTGCAGTGGCCTATATTTGTAGATGTGTAATGCTGCGATGAAGCATTTATCAGAAGCACTGCCCATAATGATGTCCCGTTTAAGTTCTTAACTGAATTTATCCGATTTCATTTATTCATTCCATTTATCATATTTTAATGCATAATTTCGTATTTGACAAATGACTTGGGGACCAAATTCTATTTTAGTAGAATTTATATGCAGTAATATGTGTCATAGAACGAGAGAAGTATTTTTCTCTGCAATGCCAGGACTGTTGCTGACAAGTGGCATACCTCATTACATTCACATTTGTCGACCAAGGTCATTATGTTATTAGCTCATAATTGCCAATGCGATAAACAATCTTCAAGATGAGATACTGATCATGACAGGAATGGCGATATACCAGGGGCCCGTTGCCAGAAACTTTACATATTAAATTGCAAAAATATGTTACATGAGCATCAACAAAATAGTTAGCTAGATGGACTATTAACGTAAATGCATAAATTTTACAAAACGTTGTGTTATTCTGTTTAGTTTTATATGGGAGAGTGTCTCAGGTGTTTCAGTTCGAACAGTTTGTCGAATGCTCTAGTGATCATATTTCCTAAACAAAATGTATAGACAGGTATACTATTAATAGTGCAAGGTCACACTGTAGCCTTTTATGTTAAATTTGAGTTTTTGTTTTTAGCACTGCTATCTTGTTTTGACAACGGTTATGTACCATTGTGCCATTTTTGCAAAAGTGATTTTGTAACATAAAATTATAGCCGCTGTTTGTGGTCATGTTGGTGAAGAGAAAACATACTACGTATATGCGTTGAGCATGCATAGAAGCTAGAATAGAGAGATATGTAGATAGATAGATTGATGTAGATCTTTATTCAGCACCTTTTGTTTATAACAATCACACCAGCCGGTGAATAAGTGACTAGGAGCCAGAGAAGATTAGAGAGCAAGAGAGTTACCGTACAAGGTATATTGAACAAGTGAACTGTGTTGGCAAAATCTTGCTATGTCTTACATTCAGTCATGCCAGAGATGTGAATTCAGACCTCCCTCATTGACTTCATATGAAAAATGATATATTTTGGTAAATTTTGACAGTAATATTCTAAGATATACATTCCACGTGCCCTTCTGCCAAATGATATAAGGGCGTTCGGTTGTCACAGTTTTACCTTGTTTTCCCTCAGTCGCATACTGAGAGATTTGATAACCCATACACTAATAAGAACAGACGCTCGTTAGTAGAGCACGAACATAGCAGTGCAATATCGATTGATTTTTTATCGGATAAAAAACTCGGTCTTGTTCCCCGTGTTAGCAAAGAGGGTCATTTTAAGCGATGCCATTTCTTGTATTATCGTAATTATTAGTAAATATTTTAATCGTTTATGATTACGAAGAGTGCTAGTTATTGGTTGAATGTTGAACTAGTTATCATGAACTATTTCCATTACGTGTCGCTGCGCGTAAATTTCTTAGTTTATTTTTCACCTATATTGTGATTTTTAAGATGTTAACGCACCGCGGCGGCGTTTTTGTGGTACAGAAAGGCCGCACATATGTAGAGAGCTGGTACCCGCTACGTACAGCCACGTTGCAGTGCCACACAATTACATTAAACGAACTTAAGAATGGAGAAGGTAGAGAGAGAGAGAGAGAGAGAGAGAGAGAGCAATAGAGAGAGAGAGAGAGAGCAATAGAGAGAGAGAGAGGAGGGAGAAGAGAG
>NW_014577168.1:531473-541434 GCF_000485595.1 Priapulus caudatus | reverse complement strand
ATCTTTTATAGATAGATAAAAATAGATAGCTGTGAATCTATGACACAAATTCGAAGTGAAAGGCAAGTATCATTTAATAAAATAAACCAAAATCGCATGAGGGGGAGATAGTGAGCGTGTCCTAACAATGATGTGTACGCAACTTCGTATCTGCATATCTGTGCCTAACAAATGTGTCACTACGCACGACTGAAATTGTACGTTCATAACCGTAGCAACAGACCCCAGATGAGCCCAGACGCTCTGCGGCTCTTGTTAAATATAAATTCTTATATATATTATTAAATATGAATTCGGAATTCGTTTTTGACACCTCGACGGACCTCAACATAAGTTCGGACACCGATTTTGATATTTTGTGCGCGCACGCGTATTGCTGCAGGTGCTCCTGGGCCTCGTCTACTTACACGACAAGAAGATTCTGCACCGCGACCTGAAGGGCGCGAACCTGCTCGTCGACAGCACCGGCCAGCGGCTGAAGATAGCTGACTTTGGCATCGCGGCACGCCTAGCTGCCAGCGCCACCGCACCAGGTATGTCTGTTCTTTGCCGTGTGTATCGTATATATATGGTATTTATCGTGTCCGCTATGCTTCCCACACAGCTGACCGTGTGTCGACACGACATGTCTGAGTATTGCGGGGTTAATGGTCGTTCATAGCTGCCAGCACCACCGCACCAGGTATGTCTCTTCTTCGCCGTGTGTATCGTACGTATGGTGTGTATCGTCTCCGCCATGCTTCTGTAGGGCAGGTTTATTGTCGTCGAATGTAGGGGTGGTGGTTGTTGACAGGCAATGATGGTTGACGATGTCATATATAATATAGGTAGTTATTTTCTAAAGATATATATATATATATGTTACGAGACACACACGCACAACCTGCAGTGGCCAAGAGCACCTAGAATAGAATCGGATTGCATCTCTATGTTACGCAGTAGAACTGTGGTTTCACAATGCTACACTTCTCACAGAGCAGGACGTGTGTCGACTGTTCGAGTATCGCCGTGGTAACCGGTCGAATTGTTTACGTGTCGATCAGGAGAGTTTGAGAAGCAGCCGGTGGGAACGTGGGCGTTCATGGCGCCCGAGGTGCTGAGGGGGGAGGACTACGGCAGGAGCTGCGACATATGGGCCGTCGGCTGCTGCGTGATCGAGATGTCATCTGCGCAGCCACCGTGGGGCGCCACCGACATCTCCAACCACTTCCAGCTCTGGTGGAAGATAGGTAACTCGAAAACGCCGCCTCCGCTTCCCGATCGCTTGTGCGCGGAGCTGAAGAACTTTGCTATGCAATGCATGAAGATGTGTCCCAAGGAGAGGCCGGCAGCAAGAGAACTGGTGCAGTGGCCTATATTTGTAGATGTGTAATGCTGCGATGAAGCATTTATCAGAAGCACTGCCCATAATGATGTCCCGTTTAAGTTCTTAACTGAATTTATCCGATTTCATTTATTCATTCCATTTATCATATTTTAATGCATAATTTCGTATTTGACAAATGACTTGGGGACCAAATTCAGATTCTATTTTAGTAGAATTTATAAGCTGTAATGTGTGTCATAGAACGAGAGAACTCAGAGAAGTATTTTTCTCTGCAATGCCAGGACTGTTGCTGACAAGTGGTATACCTCATTACATTCACATTTGTCGACCAAGGTCATTATGTTATTAGCTCATAATTGCCAATGCGATAAACAATCTTCAAGATGAGATACTGATCATGACAGGAATGGCGATATACCAGGGGCCCGTTGCCAGAAACTTCGTAAAGTTACGATTAATTTTAAGACTAATTTGTTTCTGACAACGGGCCCCAGGTGCACTTACAGGGACCATTGTACATTGATTGTCACATACCAGGAAGACGATTGTGTTGCAATAGCCCTGGCCTAGAGTTTGAAGAAGTACATATTAAATTGCAAAAATATGTTACATGAGCATCAACAAAATAGTTAGCTAGATGGACTATTAACGTAAATGCATAAATTTTACAAAACGTTGTGTTATTCTGTTTAGTTTTATATGGGAGAGTGTCTCAGGTGTTTCAGTTCGAACAGTTTTTCGAATGCTCTAGTGATCATATTTCCTAAACAAAATGTATAGACAGGTATACTATTAATAGTGCAAGGTCACACTGTAGCCTTTTATGTTAAATTTGAGTTTTTGTTTATAGCACTGTTATCTTGTTTTGACAACGGTTATGTACCATTGTGCCATTTTTGCAAAAGTGATTTTGTAACATAAAATTATAGCCGCTGTTTGTGGTCATGTTGGTGAAGAGAAAACATACTACGTATATGCGTTGAGCATGCATAGAAGCTAGAATAGAGAGATATGTAGATAGATAGATTGATGTAGATCTTTATTCAGCACCTTTTGTTTATAACAATCGCACCAGCCGGTGAATAAGTGACTAGGAGCCGGAGAAGATTAGAGAGCAAGAGAGTTACCGTACAAGGTATATTGAACAAGTGAACTGTGTTGGCAAAATCTTGCTATGTCTTACATTCAGTCATGCCAGAGATGTGAATTCAGATCTCCCTCATTGACTTCATATGAAAAATGATATATTTTGGTAAATTTTGACAGTAATATTCTAAGATATACATTCCACGTGCCCTTCTGCCAAATGATATAAGGGCGTTCGGTTGTCACAGTTTTACCTTGTTTTCCCTCAGTCGCATACTGAGAGATTTGACAACCCATACACTAATAAGAACAGACGCTCCTTATAGTAGAGCACGAACATAGCAGTGCAATATCGATTGATTTTTTATCGGATAAAAAACTCGGTCTTGTTCCCCGTGTTAGCAAAGAAGGTCATTTTAAGCGATGCCATTTCTTGTATTATCGTAATTATTAGTAAATATTTTAATCGTTTATGATTACGAAGAGTGCTAGTTATTGGTTGAATGTTGAACTAGTTATCATGAACTATTTCCATTACGTGTCGCTGCGCGTAAATTTCTTAGTTTATTTTTCACCTATATTGTGATTTTTAAGATGTTAACGCACCGCGACGGCGTTTTTGTGGTACAGAAAGGCCGCACATATGTAGAGAGCTGGTACCCGCTACGTACAGCCACGTTGCAGTGCCACACACTTACATTAAACGAACTTAAGAATGGAGAAGGTAGAGAGAGAGAGAGAGAGAGAGAGAGAGGGGGAGAGAGGGAGAGAGAGAGAGAGAGAGAGAGAGAGAGAGAGAGAGAGGGGGAGAAAGAGAGAATCAGCTTTCTGAAAGTCGTTAGGAGCGCGGCAATGGGTTAGATTTAGGATGAGAATTAGTGTGCGGACGCAATTACACGTAAGCACTTCTATTTTGATTATAGCAATATTTTCGTAGCTGTTGAGATACAATCCGCATCCGTCCATGTTGCCCTGTACCTACGTGCAACCTTTACACGGCAATAAAATTACACGACCAATTCTCAACGTCGTTATGTTTACACAAATGTTTTTTTATTTTGTTATTTGTATCAACTTTTGTCTCTTGCGGCGCCATTACACACGTGGTCACCAGGTTGGTGTACAGTACATCAATATGCACACTGCTATTGGTAAATGAACCCATCAGTTACATTTATAAAAGTCATCGCTAATATTAAGTAGTTTAGTGGAGATCTTATATATAGCACCCCTTGCTAAACCCAAGACGTTACTTGTTCATCACATGTTGGCTGCACTCGGTTCATTGTTTAAGAAGCTAAAACCCGCATTAAGTAGGCGAAACGGTCATTCTTTGCTTAACTGCACGGTAAATACGCGTGTCCTAGAGATGGTAAAACGCTTCTAGGTTTCTTTGTCTACACGCGTATCTTTTGGCGAGGTGTCACTACACTGGGCACCATGCATACAGCTGGGAACAGCAGGGGCGATATGCTATGTAGCTGACATATGAACATAATACTTCTACGTGAATGTTTGAAACTACTTGCTCGAAAAACGAAATGCTAAATATGTTCATGGCTGTAGGTCTGATGTGGAGCCTGTCTGGTAACTTTAGTTATGCACATCAGATTCGTTAAAGCACGTAAAAATTTAGCACATAAGCTAAAATGTAACAATCTAAATCTACGATATACAAAATTATATTTCTTTCCACCTTACTAAGGAATCATTTAACTACATTTCATTGCTTGTCGGGTTTTGAACGGGCTCAAATGTTAAAATTAAAACTTGCACGGCTGTACATATTGCTTCCAACATGAACCGCATGTAAACAGATGTAAAATTAATTGTAGCTAAAGCTTCGTGACCTTACAGGTATATTTACAGATTACATCGGATTGCTAGATACAGCTGCTGCCATATCGTAAAGCATCTACAACAACGTATAATATAGTCGCTAAACATTCCGAGTATGTTTACCCATCTGTGCCTATATGGTTACATGTGTGTTCTGTCGTTTTCTTCTTGCTACTTGATAATAATAATAATTACGATGATAATAATGATATCAATAATAATAATAGTGCAAAAGTGCAGAAAATCGCTCTACTGGAACCAGCACACGTCCTGCGAAAAATTCTGGATTGAATCGCTATGTCCCAGGTTGGGACACGGCCAACCCAGAATCCATGCACCGGCTAATGCCGTGATCCACTTTGGAAATAATAATAGTAATTCTACTTGAATATTGCAGCCCAGCCCATAAAATGCGCAGAATGACTAGAATTTCTCTACATTATCAACATCCTATTCGTAACTACATTTTCCAACCGCATGAATATGTTCGCTTCTACACTGGTCATGCGACGAAATTCCTAATTACAAACCATTGATATACAAACTGTCAATTATAAATTACATCGTTACACCTGCTAAAATATTCATCATGGAATAATATCACTTTACACGCGCAATGCACTATTGGAGAGCCATCCACGTTGGAAAGGTAACTGTATCAAAATGTTGAAGGCTTGCTATCAAACATGTTGGAAACCAGCATTTATGCAGACCCGTGGCACCCTGCAGCTGTTTAACACTTTGTCACACTTCTTTTAGCAGAGATGCCTTCAAAATAATCAAGTGTTTACGAACAGTACTAATTTTACTTTGTATTATTCATGAATGACTCTTATAAACCATGCATATATTAGGAGCTGTGAAACCATTATTATAGAATAGTTCCGACTATATCTGCTGAAATATTTGCAGTTCAGATATATCCAAACTATAAAACATGCACGATGGTTTTTTTTAACACCAGCCTATACGCTTTCTAGCAGTAACCTACTGTTGGACATCTACTGTCGCTGTATTAAACCTTTGAGTGAAAAAATATGATAGCTATTAGCTAATATGTTATTATATAATTTACACAATCATAACGTTAAATTAAATCGGTTATAGAGGCTACCGAGCTACGTACACTCGTGTTCTCTCAAGCCTGGATCTAGCGTAAACTATACACACACCATCGAAGGGTTAAAAGAAGGGTTAACACACACCCCTGTTACCACTACCAAGCATTAGTGCACGAGTCCGGCACACAAGCTAGGCGTTCGCTAACAGGTTTGCTTCGAATCTTGAAGGTTGCCGAAAATCTCCATTCATATTTTGAAATTTGTGAGGTAGAATAACCTACAGCTGCACACTAGTAGAATAGCATAGTAGCGTGCATCAATTTGTTATTAATTAAATGTGTAAATTGTCATTACACGATGTAAGCTACTTTGATTTGATTCTCTATATATGGATTTTCGCGCACGGCGTTGTATTTTTCTGTTCCATAATATTGCCGTCGCGTCGTCTGTTTTGAATCAATTCACAACTCCGGTGTTGCCCTTTTTAACAGCGACGTCTCCCGTTTCTTCAATCACGACATCTTCTACTTCAACCAGGAGATCCCCCACTTCAACTTCGACGTCGAAAGGAGCGTAAACAGAACAGAAATATGCGACGCCGTGCAACAAACGTATCGTGAGCTCGCATGTGGTGAGTGCGTCACGCAATGACGCACACATCGCGCGATGGTGATTTTAGAAGGGCATCTAGCAAACTCAAGTGTGCATCGCTAACCGGGGTAGCCGCCCGTTCGAATTTCGAATGACTCTATATATTTAATTTAAAGCTGAAACGCCAATACGTCGCGACTGGCCCGTATATAGAATTCTGGAAACTGAAAGGCGTCCCAATGTTATGGGCTTCCAGCTCATGGCATCAGAACGTCACGTGTGTGTCATACGGCACTGTATGTGAATACTTCCATATCACATTATTCATTATGCAGTAATTCTCGTGAGATAAATGTCCACGCACGCACACGCACGCACGCGCACGCACGCAACCTTTCCACGCATCACCGTCGCTCAGTAAATTTAAATTGCCTGGCGAGTTGTTGGGAAGCCAATGGAGCCATATTGGGAAGCCAAGGAGTTTAAATTGCACCCCGTAGACATTGCAGTCTCGCGCGTGCGTAGAGGGCGCTTAATACTTGTGTCCATAACATCCCACTGGCTGCGAGCGATTACGAAAAATACTTGACAAGTCGCGGTGTTTGCAACGACACTAAACGACACGTCGTGGTGGCCAAGCGGTCACCGTTCGCGTTTGTGTCCTTCGTGATATAAACGTAAAACACGTTTGCGTTTATACATTCGCGTAAGTACTAATTATTTGTTCAGCTAGACAGAAACGATTGTAATTATTACGCACAGCAGTGCTCGCGCACGTTCACATGTTGTCACCGGCATGTTAGAGTGTGACGTGCGTAAATATATAAAGCATTTCGTACCAAAAACACGATGTGCGAAAGGTGTGATGAACGCACAACATACGACAACACTCTGCAGGGACGCAGTTACAGACTCTGTGCATACCCGACTACTTATAGAGGAATAAAAAGAACAAGAAGAAGGAGGAGGAGAAGGGGGAGAGGGAGGAAGAGAAAAAGAAAAATATATGAGGAAATGGAGGAGATGGGAGTGAGTGGGTGGATGAGGAGCAGCACCAGAAGAGGCCGCGGGTGGCTTACGTTCACACACCGCGTCTTCTCGCTGTAAGGGGATCCTGATTACGTAAAACGCAGTTATATAGTACTTGAATAACGCACGCGTACAGCTATGAGTTGTTACACCTCGCAGCTATCTTTATATAAGTTATATAAGGTCAACTGAGGATGACGGAGTTCTTTCTTTGTTCAGTCAGTCCTCCAATGCACGTGTGATACGAGCGCTGCAGTGGAAGTAGTAGTAACTTCTACACCTGGAATACCTTATTGTGACAGGTGTGACAGTACGGTTTTCCGTTTTGTTCTTTGAACGTTCCCTTGTTCAGCTGGCGCAAACAGAATGCGCACACAAAGTGCTCTGGATGAAACTTCCTGAAACATGGAAAACAATTCGTAAATGTTCATCAGAAATGACAACGAGAAGGCATAGTAATGATGTGATAATCTAAACTTATTTTCACTTATAATTATCACGCATGATTATCCTCTCTCATTTATTTCTCTTCACGCATAGTAGCATATTCAGTAACATACCCTATTGACTATGGAGCTAGACAGGGTGGGAGCAATTGACACTGCTTCGTATAATATATTTATGCAGCAGAGTAGCCTTTCGTGTAACTACATCCCATGAGCGAGATAGAGCGAGAAGAATTGTTCCTTGTTAAGTGTATTTTTGAATTTACGGTTAGCACAAGCCATAGAAACTTAACTGGAGTGAATAATCAGAAGACGGCAAAATAGTCGCAACTCTCGGCGGCACCCGCCATGTCCTCTACTCAACGAAACTGCCGCTACGCAAATGTTCTTACTTTTGCATAGCAGTTATACATCGCCCCGTAATGGGCTTGCCACAGCCCGCGCATAGCGAGCCTCTCTTGGCGTGGTAGTGCGTCTCACAGTACGGCATGCCTCCGTGATCGAAGAATGAACCACCATTAAATGGCGTGTGGCAGTCCTGTGAAAAAAATTAGCAGTGCAAAAAACATACATGCGAGCATATATTATTCAACGGTTAGCCGTTTGCACTGTTATTTATTACATATGTTTACTTATTAAATGATGAATTAATTAATGAGTTAGTTAATTAATTAATTAATTAACTCATTAATTAAGTTATTTATATATTTATTTAACTAGTTACTTATGTACGTATATATTCTCGTGGGTACAATCGTTAACGTAACCTTTCTCAATCAGCGGGAGAGCTGGACGTGCACCGACACGCGCATGCGCACTCACCATGCAGACGAAGCAATCGGGATGCCACTGCGTGCCGAGAGCAGAGATGTAGTTCTCTGTGATCGGGTCGCTGCACGAGGCGCACTTCGCCGCGAACAGCTCGAAGTAGTCGTGCCGACAGTACGGCCGACCGTCGCGCTCGTGGAAGCCGTCGTCGCCAAACTCGCCGCCGCACTCGGCGCAGCAGAAATGCTCCGGGTGCCACGTCTCCCCCAACGCCGTCACGCAGCTCTGTAATGTATACGCGGGCTAGATATATACACATATATATATATACATACATGCATGCATGCATGCACGCACGCACGCACGCACGCACGCACGCACGCACGCACGCACGCACGCACACACACACACACACACACACACACACATACATGCATACATACACGCGCACATCTTCGTCAATGGGGAGGGGTGATACGAGCTGAAGGGAACGAAGAAGGGTGCGTGGAGTTAGGGCTATAGCAATGCGAATATCAAGCGTAGGTTATGATGGTACGCGATCACCTTCTTAAACCGACCTAGACACACGCGCGCGCGCACGCACGCACACACGCACACATTTATTTATATATTTAGTTAGCTATCCATTATTTACGCTAGAAATTTATTCGTGTCATATTGAGCTATATCGCCGCGTTAATCAATCGCTAAGATTCCCCCGTGCGATACACAACGAAAACAAACAGCAACCGCTTTGCGGGAGATGTAAAATCAGGCTCTAGCGGCAGCTGGGGCTCACGCACATCTGTTATGGCCTTGCCGCAGTTCTTGCACTTGGGCGAGAACAGCTCGTGGTAGTCCTCCTCGCAGTACGGTTGGTTCTCCTTCTCGTAGAAGCTGCTGTTGCCGAGCGGCACCCTGCAGTGGGCGCACGTGAAGTGATCGACGTGCCACGTCCTGCCGAGCGCCGTCACCACCTACACAGCCGCCGGCAGACAGAGGAGATTATAGGACTGATATATATATATATATTATAGAGAGAGAAGATGAAGAGAGAGAACAGAGGAGACGGAGAGACTCGCAGACAGAGAGAGAAAGAGAAGAGAGGATGAGAAGAGGAGAGAGAGAGAGGGAGGGAACAGAAGGAGGGAGAGAGATACAGGGACAGTTGTGGACGTGTTGCTGCATTAAGGGAGAGATGATGGAGCGGAGAGAATTGAGGAGCGAGAGAGAGAGAGAAGATGGTATGAGAGACAAGGAGAGAGAGAGCGAGAGAGACGAGAAGAGAGAGACGAGAGAGAAGAAGAGAGAGAGAGAGAGAGAGAGAAGAGAGAGAGAGAGAAGAGAGGAGAGAGAGGAGAGAGAGAGAGAGAGAGATGGAGAGAGAGAGAGAGAGAGAGAAGAGAAGATAGAAGAGAGAGAGATGAGAGAGAGAGAAAGAGGAGATATATATTATATTATATATATATATATATTATATATATAGGAATTAACGTGGTTTAACATAGGGTTACCGTGGTGGAGGTCGACACCGTGTTGTGTTCGTTCGCGTGGCCCTTGCGTCACAAATATTACGTTTAGCACGCTTGCATTTTTGGTGAACGCAGTCACAGTTGTGCAAGAGCTGTTCTAGAGTGAACAGTCACAGATGGTACTGGACGTGTTTAGAGTGAACAGTCACAGATGGCACTGGAACGTGTTTAGAGTGAACAGTCACAGATGGTACTGGACGTGTTTTAGAAGTGAACAGTCACAGATGGTTACTGCTACGTGTTTAGAGTGAACAGTCACAGATGGTAGCTGGACGTGTTTTA
>NW_014577168.1:520855-528948 GCF_000485595.1 Priapulus caudatus | reverse complement strand
GACAGTGTGCTGTACGTGTTGTGACATTAAGGGAGAGAGAGAGAGCGAGAGAGATTGAGGCAGCGAGAGAGAGAGAGAAGATGATGAGAGAGAGAGAGGAGAGAGAGAGAAGAGAGAGAGAGAGAGAAAGAGGAGAGAGAGAGAGAGAGAGAGAGAGAAAGAAGAGAGATGAGGAGAGAGAGAGAGGAGAGAGAGGAGAGGAGAGAGATGAGAGAGAGATGAGAAGGAAGAGAATGTGGAGAGATGAGAGAGAGAGAAAAGGAGATATATATTATATTATATATATATATATATATAATTATATGAATTAGCGGAACGTAAGGTTTAACATAGGGTTACGTGGTGGCAGCGTCGACACCAGTGTTGTGTTCGTTCGCGTAGGCCCTTGCGGTCACAATATTACGTTTAGCCGCGGCTGTGCATTTTTTGGTGAACGCACGTCAGCAGCTTGTGCAAGAGCTGTTAGACGTGAACAGTCACAGATGGTACTGGACGTGTTAGAGTGAACAGTCCAACAGATGGCACTGGAACGTGTTTAGAGGTGAACAGCTCCAGATGTACTGGACGTGTTTAGACAGTGAACAGTCACAGATGGTTCTGTAACTGTTTAGAGTGAACAGTCACAATGGTAGCTGGAGTGTTTAGATGTGAACAGTCACAGATGTACTGCGACGTGCTTAGAGTGAACAGTCACAGATAGGTGCCAGGACGTTGGGTTTAGAGTGAACAAGTCACAGTTGTGCAGGACGTGTTAAGTGAACAGTCACAGTGGACTGGAGTGTTAGAGTGAACAGTCACGATGCGTGCAAGACGTGTTTAGAAGTGAACAGTTGACAGATACGGTACTGGACGTGTTCAGAGTGAACAGGTCACAGATAGGGTACTTAGACGTGTTTTAGAGTGAACAGTCACCAATGGTACCAGGTAGGAGTACGTGCTCCGGAGTTTTAGAGGAACAGTCCAGATGGTACTGGGGGTGTTTAGAGTGAACAAGTCACAGAATGGTCTCGGCGTGTTTAGAGTGAACAGTCACAGATGGTACTGGACGTGTGTATAGAGTGACAGTCACAGATGGTACTGGACGGTTTAGAGTGACAGTACATGTACTCCGGTGAGTGAACAGTTCACGGATGCTACTGGACGTGTATTAGAGTGAACAGTCACAAGTGGTCATGGACGTGTTTAGATGTGACAGTCACAGATGGTACTGGACGTGTTATAGAGTGATCTCTGACTAGCGTGAATGGGCCGTCAGGGTCGAAATGTTTTCCAAGTGTATAGACGAGAAAATATAGGAGTATAAATAAGAGTGGCAATCCATATGATTAGCCCCTTAGTGCTTCACTGCGAGCGTTCGTACACAACAGGCCCGTTCCTATATTACACAAACTAGTCACGGAGAATCTATTGAAGGGAGTACTCTCTATTTGTTTCAACAGAGGGCGTGCATATCACCGCGTAGTGAAATAACGCGCCGGGTTGATAATGATAATGTGAGAATGAGAACTGCCGGGAAGTAGAGTGGAAAGTTGATACGTCGGGCGTCCATTATTGCGCACGCATCGGTGGAAGAGCTGCAAGGCATCTTAAGCAGTGCATGTACTTTCCTAGCCTCGCAGCCTCGCAGGCAACGGACCGTGCCCGCGCATTACGCGCCGTAAATCTACGAGGTCATTAGAAATAATACAATACGCGTCGATACGGATATCGCCATGGGCAACCGGATGATTGGCACTGCCGACGTGGTGACAAGTGAATAACGGCTAATGCCATTCACCTGGCCGACAATCGCCTTGCCGCACGCTGCACAGTGCCCTGGGCCGTCGTCTTCACGCCTTGCTTCTCAGTTTTGACTGGCAGTGTTCCCAGCATCGAGTCGAGCGGGTTCTGGCGCGGTGTGGCTGTGTCGGGCTGCGCAGTACCTGTATATAGGTAGGTAGAAACACGCACGCCACACCTGATATCAGGACTTAATATAATCTCTCTCCCTCTCTCTCTCTCTCTCTCTCTTCTCTCTCTCTCTTCTCTCTCTCTCTCTCATCTCCTCTCTCTCTCTCTCTCTCTCTCTCTCTCTCTCTCTCGCTCGTCTCTCTTCTCTCTCCTCCTCTCTCTCTCTCTCTCTTCTCTCTACGCTCTCCCTCTCTCTCTCCTCTCTCTCTCTCTCTCTCTCTCTATATATATATATATATATATATATATATATAGAAGATAGATATATAAATAGTATAGATAGATAGATAGATAGACACTCTGCTGATATTACACCACGCGGAACCGATATCGTGCGCTGCACGTGCACATTCACCACTAGATACAATAATGTAACCAACCCAGAGGATAGTAACTCCTTTGGATGTGCGTATTTGAAGTCTCCTCTTGGGTTTGCGGTTACATTATTGTATCTAATTCACCACGCACGCTTGGTTCAATTACGGGGAGAGGGAGAGGGAGAGGTAGAGGAGGACTATATAGATATATTTATAGAATAGATATAGTTCAATAATAGCGGGGAGAGGGCAGCAGGAGAGGGAGAGGAGAGGATAGGACTATATAGATATAGTTATAGATATAGATATAGATATAGTTCAATGTACGCCGGGAGAGGGGAGGCGAAAGTAGAGGAAAGAGACGAGAGAGAGGGAGAGGAGAGGGAGAGGCGGAGAGGGATGGGAGAGGAGGAGAGGAGAGGCAGGGAGAGGGGAGGGAGAGTGAAGGGAGAGCGGCAGAGCGGAGACGGGAGGAGAGGGAGAGGGAGAGTGAGAGTGAGAGGGAGAGGGAGAGGGAGAGGGAGAGGGAGAGTGAGAGGTAGAGGGAGAGGGAGAGGAAGAGGGAGAGGGAGAGGGAGAGGGAGAGAGGCAGAGGGAGGGAGAGGGAGAGGGAGAGGGAGGACTATATAGATATAGAGTACCGTACATGCTGGTACCACAGAGCAGATACTTCAGTTTACTCTCACCAACAAATACTACTATAGTTCATCAACAGAAGGAACAACTTCGCAATGGAAGGGTAGCGCACTTGATTGAGTTCCGTGGAGAATAGTTTGCGGTGACACTCGCACACGTATTATCTAGAAGGGAATCGGTAATTTTCAGGAAGCGGGACTGGACCATTTTAATTAACTGGGAACCGGAAACTACCAGAAGATTTTTCGTGGTTCCGGAATAGAAGTTAACCGGCTCAACCGAAACCTGAACTGCGCATTGATTTAACTGCGTAGAAGGAAATGAACAATCTCCTTTCATCATATATAGGTTTAACGATCGGTGTTAACGTGGAGATAACGTAACTCACATGTACCTGAGGGGGTTGTCGTTGCTTTCTCTGCGGCTGGGCATACTGTGGCTCGTGAACAGCGTTCTCGGTATCTCGACACAAGAGAGACAGTCTGTCCTCACCTGAATGACACGACGAAGCAGCCATTTTAACGAGTGGCTGAGTTTAGCTTAGTGTAGTTTATTTTAGTCGAGTTTAGTTTAGTTTAGTTTTCTTTTCTTTTAGTTTAGTTTAGTTTAGTTTGTTTTGTTCATGTTTATGTTTCTTTAACACTATTAGACGCAACACATGCGGGCATGAAAAACAGTAACATATCTAACATGCGAGGGGTAGGACACACAGCAAGAAAAGCGCCGAAACTGCTGTCATCAGCAAAGTGCTGCCCCCCCCCACTTAGCCAATCTAGCTGCGGCTGCAGCAGCAGCAGCAGCAACTTGCCCGTGTTTTTTATTCCGTTTTCTACGGGCGTCTCACTCTGCGCTGCTTCCCCTTGCGCTGTCTCCTGCTGTGTCGTCTCCTGTGGCACCGGCTCCTCCGGTTCTTGCGTTTCTGCCTCGGGCTTCGATGGACTCACCGATTTTATCTGTAAGAAGAGAAATGGCTGTGTCACTTCGTATTACGTGCTTGCGTCATCATTGCATTTCCCAGACGGGACCATGCAACGCGTTTTCACGTAACGTTGCTGCTAAAAAATACATTGGCAGAGGAGAACAAGAAAGGACAAGAGAGGAGGTTCACGAGAAGGCCGCCGCCCGAGAAATTCTCATTACAGTGTAGGTCTACGAGACTTGCTCCCGCATCTCAAAGTGATTATGTCACCATAAATAATAAAAGAAACAAAATTATGTCCACTTTTTCACAAAATGTAAGCGATTCTGTTCACTTTTTATGGTTAAATTGCTGCATTATACTTCCTATTTTGCTATTCCGTTCGATGTGAACAAGCACTCTTAACTCATACATAACCCATAGCAAGCATTTAATGTCATGATAAATAAAATCCAATCGTCCAAGTTTTTTGGATTTTTTACTCGTTGAATCAGGTATTGAATCATAATTTTATCAGGTAAGAATTTTAGGATACATTTAGTCCCGTTAGTACTTACCTTTAATGTAAAAAAAAATGCAACAATTTTTTTTTACAAATATACAACGTAGAAAGTTCGTGACGTAGTCAAACAACCTACCTTGAAGTCGGAGAGGCATGCCATCAGGTCGTCCAGCTCCTGTGTCGCAGACGATGCAGAGGGCGCTGGGGTGCTCTCCTCTGGGACGGCGCTTTCTAGTTCGTCCAGGAGCGCCTCTACGGACGGACGCGGGTCCGGTGTCCCCGAGGAGAAGGAGGACGAAGGCGAGCCATACACTCCCGACACTGTCCACAACAACGAGATTAGCTCGCTCATTATTTGACATAATCTCATCTAGGCGTTTCTTAGAATGGTACACGATGACAGCGAATCGAAATACTAGTGGTAAGATAATATAATGCGATATGATTGATAACAATAAGATAATGAGATTCTTATACTCCAGGTGATATTAGTCAATATACACATGGCAATTAAACCCACGAATCCTTCGCTCTGCCGTTGCGAATGTCTTAAATTATATGCTCTGCACACTATAAGTGTAAGGGTATTCTATAATCTATGCTAGTGTAACGAGAAGGCAGTCCCCCCGAACAATATCTCTCTGACACAGATGCCAATACATAATGTGAATAAAATGTTAAGATTTATTAGTTTGACAATCAATCGCAGTCACTAGCTGCTCGCAAACCTAAATGCATGCGTATGAGACCAGAGACTGCATATAATCAACAATGAAATTGAGAAACACACGCATAGAGACATATATCCTGATATATAGTGACATGCACTGGTTGCACGACAACAGAATAATAATTTGCCGTCGCATTCGGTATATCTGTTAAGTCTTCCGGAACTTTTCAACCCATTTAGTTAATGGAAGATTGGAAGCCAAGGACTCCACGTCATTTAAAAAAAATCTTCGGAGTTTTCAACATTATTTACTGAAACAAGTTCAAAATACATATCCAAACTCGACGTGTGCACAAGGCTTATAAGAATTCGAGTTTTACATTCAAGCTGAAAGTTTCATCGTGAGCGTTTATCGCGTTACATCAGGCATCGTTAAAATACGAAATATTTTGAGGCAGTAAAAGCAGCTATTTCTGAGCCTATTATTTAGTCAGGAAATTGTATTTCAGACGCCCATTATTCCCGGAGCGGCGGCTTGTCTTTACCCCCTTACCCCCCTTAGCACGCTTAGCATCCGGTTACCCAGACTAACATGACAGCTCTGCTCTCGCGCGCCGCATATCACTGACGTCATGTTAACGTGTTGCCGCTGACACAAGCAGAACGCTTGACTTGACGTTTTGGTTCAGTCACCCTGAGACGATTGCGTAGTACGCGAGTGCTCGTATCAGTTGGTAAGGTAAAGAAAGCTAAAACCAACCATGTAAATATCAGAGTGTTTTCAATATCAAGCGGTCACAATATATATATATATATATATATATATGTATATATATATGTGTGCATATATATATATCCAATGTAAATTCCGTATTCAGCTATTGATGTATGCACAGCGAGATATCGTCTAAAACGGGAATGAATAATTGTCTTTTCTGAACGTCTTGTGAGATGGCACTCTTGCATGCGCTGGGACTCGCGCAAACCGTGGATCAGTCATGTTAGATGTGCAATCAATAGGCCGATCAAGACGGCTGCAAAAAGACAACTCTCTGCTCGCCTATACTGCCAGCTTCACGATGCTGGCTTTCACATAGCGTTATGATGCATGCTACTGCATGTAACACGCCCTGAGCGCGAGGGTTTCTGGGCGATGTTTTGCCCTATGTCGACGCTAGCACTAGAGATCTGTTGATTTCTTAGGAAATCTGTAACGTGATGTGGAACTAATTTCGTGTTCAAAGATGATTTGTGTACTTTTTGTACACATTTGTGTAGAAATTACGAGCGCATTAAGAACGCTCGAAAGGCGTTAAAGTGATTATCAAACATTGCTAGCACGTCTAATATTATTTTACCTACTCCGCATACAATGGACATTGAAACAAAACAAACTCTTCTTCTAAAAATCGCATCTCTTTAGAGGGCAGCGTTATACCCGTGTACGAGTGGGTGTGCGCGCGCGTGTGCGTGTACGTGTGTCTGTGTGCGTGTACGTGCGTGCGTGTACGTGTACATGCGTACGTGTGCGTGTACATGCGTGCGTGTGCGTGTACGTGCGTGCGTGTGCGTGTACGTGCGTGCGTGTGCGTGCGTGTGCGTGTACGTGCGTGCGTGTTCGTGTGAGTACATATAATCGCGCTATAATTCGTCCGTGCGTATTATTACAAGGCGGGAACTGCGCTCTCGCAATTCGGTCTTGTTTGCAGTAACCACAATTCTAGGCTCTTGCAACAAGACGCCACAATAATGAACAGGGAGAGGGGGGAGAGAGATAGAAAGCGAGAGAGAGAGAGTGAGAGAGAGAAAGAGAGAGAGAGAGCTGGAGAGAGAGAGAGAGAGAGAGAAGAGAGAGCGAGAGAGAGAGAGAGAGAGAGAAGAGAGAGAGAGAGAGAGAGAGAGAGAGAGAGAGAGAGAGAGAGAGAGAGAGAGAGAGAGAGAGAGAGAGAGAGAGAGAGAGAGAAGAGAGAGAGAGAGAGAGAGAGAGAGAGAAAGCACACAAGCAGACGCCGCACATCTGTAGCAGCAGCAACCAGAGCTGGCCGATGCATGGCTCACGTGCCCGCGGGGTTGGAGCGTGGAAACGTTAACTACTACGTGTATACGCAGTTGTTGTTGTCAGTGTAAGTGGCGGCGCGTGCTCATGCTCTACATGGTAGGAAAAATACGGCCAAATTGGCCCCCACTTTGCTGTCTGTCCACTCACTGAGAACGAGGAGCGAGTTACGCTACAGTGAAGACATAGTGGCCAATTACTGGCATGTGAAGCCAAGGCACGCTGATGAGCCGATTTCTCCCTGACCAGTGAGATCAGAAACGGATGCAAGTTTTGCATTTCTATCCATGATAACAACAACATGCGTTGCGTAAATCGCACCAGCAGGCTATAGCTGTGTGCGCGCGCGCGCGCGCGCGCGCGTGTGTGTGTGTGTGTGTGTGTGTGTGTGTGTGTGTGTGTGCGTGTGTGCGTGTGTGTGTGTGTGCGTGCGTGTGTGTGCGTGCGTGTGTGTTGGTGTGTATGCGTGCGTGCGTGCGTGTGTGTGCGTGCGTGAGTGCGTGTGTATGCGTACGTGCGTGCGTGCGTGCGTGCGTGCGTGCGTGCGTGCGTGCGTACGCACATGTGACACTGTGTGCGTGCAATATGGAGAGTGACGTGTACGTGTGTTTTGCGTATCCGTCACCACGTCTGTTCGCGTGTGCGCGCGTGCTCACTCACACGCGATGTATACATGCACGCACGCACGCACGCACGCACGCACGCACGCACACGGGCAATAACGCGGGCTCGGCGTCTTCGTTGTACACATTTGGGATTTTCAATAATCGTAAACCACCTATAAAGACCAGCGTTCACTTGTCTTGTTGTATATTAAGTACGGCAGCGATGTGCGATCACCATGGCGACTAATTCTCACAACAGAGCTTCACGGTGCGTTAACGCAGTCTCTAACAACGATTCTGCAATCCTCGTTAAAACTTCGTAAATGCTATCAAAGGCAACCAGCCATGGAACCAATTTGACGTGCGTGTGTGTGTGTGTGTGTGTGTGTGTGTGTGTGTGTGTGTGTGTGTGTGTGTGTGTGTGTGTGTGTGTGTGTG
>NW_014577168.1:500626-520540 GCF_000485595.1 Priapulus caudatus | reverse complement strand
CTCGGCCGTCTTCGTTGTACACATTTGGGATTTTCAATAATCGTAAACCACCTATAAAGACCAGCGTTCACTTGTCTTGTTGTATATTAAGTACGGCAGCGATGTGCGATCACCATTGGCGACTAATTCTCACAACAGAGCTTCACGTGCGTTAACGCAGTCTCTAAACCTCTGCATCCTGCAACGATTCTGCAATCCTCGTTAAAACTTCGTAAATGCTATCAAAAGCAACAAGCCCATGGAACCAATTTGACGTCGTGTGTGTCGTGTGCTGTGTGTGTGTGTGTGTGTGTGTGTGTGTGTGTTGTGTGTGTGTGTGTGTGTGTGTGTGGGTGTGGGCGCGTGCGCGTGTGCGTGTGCTGTGCGCTCGTGCTGTGTGTGTAGAAAGTTTAACACTGACTTTCACACGGCTTATGCACCAACAGCACGAATCCATCTGATTATTGCAAGAACGCCCGCATACTCGGTAGTGGACAAAGTCCCTGAATGCTTGTTAAATGTCAAAGTGTGAATTTCTATACTTGTCCCAGAAACATATTGCATCTTGCAATATTGCCACATATTGCAAACGAGTCACGACTGCGCACGCGCGGCTGCGAGCCCGCTTCGCAGTGACGGCACGTTATTAACACATCGATATCATTACCAGTAATGAGTTCCCCCTCCCTCCCCCTCTCTCCCCTCTCTCACTCTCTCTCTCTCTCTCTCTCACTCTCTCACTCTCTCACTCTCTGCACTCTCTCTCCACTCTCTCTCTCTCACTCTCTCACTCTCTCACTCTCTCACTCTCTCACTCTCTCACTCTCTCACTCTCTCACTATCCCTGTGTGTCTCTTTCCCTGCCCTTCTCTTTCGCGCGCACTCTTTCTTCCCCCTCTCTCCTTCTCACTTTCTCTCCCTTTCTCCTTTTGTTTCTCCAACTCACTCTCTCCTTTTTCTCACGCCCCCTCTCTCTCCCTCTGCCTGCCTCTTTCTCCCTCGCACTCTCTCTCCTATCATCTCCCTTCTGTCTCTCTCTCTCTCTCTCTCTCTCTCTCTCTCTCTCTCTCTCTCTCTCTCTCTCTCTCTCGTCTCTCTCTCTCTCTCTCTCTCTCTCTCTCTCTCTCTCTCTCTCTGTCTGTCTCTCTTTCTCCTCCTCCTCCTCCTCCTCCTCCTCCTCCTCCTCTCATGTCTCACGGGAATCGTCATTACTGATGAAGACGTGCGTTTATTCCCGCACCTTTCCCCGTGAAGGCAGCAGAGGCGACAATCCCCGCAGCGAGGAGCATGTTTGAAAGGGACCGATTCGCATCCACGCACACCTCGCGGGGTAGGCTCGCGAGGTGTGCGTGTGCTCTCTGTGCGAGTGAAGACAACTGTACATGTAGTGCGATACTCGCTCCTCGCGACATTTCCACTGCGAGGAGAAAGTCTGAAAGGAACCGATTCGCACCCCGCACCAACCTCGCGGGAGAAGATCGCGAGACGTGCGTGCGCTCACATGCACTTGGAGCGTTTCAATAAAATATAATGCTAAATAAATACGAAATCTATTTACTACCAAAGTCTTAATGTTTCTATACTCTCTTTCACTTATTATTGTCGACAATTTCCTGCAAATGCCGTCCAAATGCTCATCTGCAACAATTTGAACAAACGCTGCACACTGAACAAATGCTGCACACTGACACATAAATATATAGTGTGTATGTGTATAACTATGTATTTATGTGTCAGTGTGCAGCGGCAGCCATGGCGGCAGCCAGCGTTTGTTCAAATTGTTGCAGATGAGCATTTGGGCGGCATTTGCAAGAAATTGTCGGCAATAGTAGGTGAAAGAAAGTATAGAAACATTAAGACTTTGGTAGTAAATAGATTTCGTATTTATTTAGCATTATATTTTATTGAAACGCTCCAAGTGCATGTGCGTGCGCTCTCCGTGAGAGTGCAGATACGCTAGTGTGAGGTACTATTGCCATGCCACAGTTTCGTATTGCGACATAGAGTGCGAGGGTGAAGAGCGACAGAAAGATAATAAAGGACGCTCGGATAATGGGCGCATTATTAATCCTTATATATAGAATGAATCTGTCTATATTATCAAGAGTACATAATAGAGATATTATGTGCTATTATGTACTCTCTATTATCTACTCTACTCTCTATTATGTACTATTGATATTACACACTACGCATTCGTTCATCACGACAGACCTCTCTGCAGTGATGCTCACGTGGGGATATGTTCCTACCTTTAGATTTGGCTTGCAGCTGGGCGCGGTTGAGGTCGTCCAGGAGCCGGTCGAGCGCGGCGAGGTTAGTACTGAGTACGGTGCTCATCCTGGTGTCTGTCTTCCCCGCCAGGTGCCGCTGCTGCTGCTGCAACTAGAAATGAGATCGCGATATTACTTATAAGGAGAGTATTATCATATTATATTTCTATGATGGACTCTTTATAATATGAAGCGAGAAGAAAGATATATTCCGAAGAAAGAAAAATAATGTATATATTCCGCGCATGTGTGTATGTGAACGCGTGCGTGTATGCGCGCGCGTGCGTCTACGTTGCACGCATGCGCGCACGCGCACGCGCGCGCGTGTGTGAACGCGCACACGTTTAGTTATATTTGTTGTCGTGGGGCAGATATGTGAAAGAATTGTGGGGTTGTGGTGAAAGTATTGGTAGTTATATTGATATGGCTATCGATTGCATATTGGGTATAGTTATCGTCCTATCAGTTCGGTTCGGAGCTCAGCCCTGCAGATGTGCGTTCAGCCTATCATGAATTACTTCTAACTTATGGCTGGCTCGGTTTCAACAGAGAGGAGCCATCTCACGTGGCGGCAGTGTTCGCAGCGGCAGAAAAACAGGCGTAAAAGGAGTAGGTATTTTAGCGATGTATCTTATCCGCAACCCCTGCCGTTATTATGCGAATGTACGAGACACTCTCTACAGCGTGTATATGGTGTATGAAATCACGCGGCCAGGAGGTCGGCTTACTACGCATAAATTATAGATCAATAAATTAATGCTCTCCCGAATCCATAATAGTAATTGCGCGCGTACACGGGACAGAAGCCTTCTGCTGCTGCTGCATGACGACGGAGCCGCAAGCGCGTACCGGAGACAACTTTATACGATCCCCCATACTCCCACATCTAATAGATATGAATTTAATAAATATAATTATATATTATATATATATATATATATATATATATATATATAATTATATTATTAAAATCACAAGAGGACATATATGCTATCTATCTATCTATCTATGCTATCTATCTATCTATCTATCTATCTATGCTATTATCTATATATCTATTCTAGTCTATCTATCTATAATATCTATCGTAATCTGATCCTATCTAATCTACTCTATCTATCTCATCTATCTATCTTATCTATCTATCTATCTATCTATCTACTACTCTCATCTATCTAATCTATCTATCTACTCTATCTATCTATCTATCTATCTTATCCTGACTCTAATCTATCTATCTATCTATCTCTCTCTCTGATATATATATACTATACATACCTTATAATATATATACATATTATATATATCGTCTTCATCGGTGGACGTATGTGCGCTATAGACCCACATTGTGCAATTCGTCTAGCGCTTGAAACTAGACTGCGTTCCTTTTCCCACCGCCCCATTTCGTTACATTCTATTAACGAGAGGTGGAGTCAGTCTGGCTTCACACAGGAGCTCTAGTAGCTCGTTCCACGTTGACTCGCTCGCGTTAAAAATCACATCTCGAAACTTCCGGACAAAACGTCGCAGGTCGCGGCGGAAACGCTGAAGCTGCTTGTTGAGCACGCCCGCGTGCCGCGCCTACCTTCTGATAACGACACCTCACGCTGCACGTCACGTATCTGCCCGTGGCTACGTGCCGATGTCACGAGTTTAATAAAATACAAAAATTTGTCATTATTTGAACGCGCGTGGTATAGTAGCCTCATAGTAACTCTTGTAATGTTTTCGGGCTCTTGGTGGGCCGGTGTCAGTAAGTGTCAGCAATAACGAGGCTTATATTTAGCGACACTCATGGATGGCTATCTTAGTGTGGTGTGTATCCTGCTGGTATCTTACTGGGTTATCTCTTTTAGTGTTCCGCGCGGAGGAAATAACAAGCGACTGGTCCGCGCCCGCTGTCCGTCGCGCGCGTGTGCGCCGAGTGTAATTTACTGAGAGCTTGTCTCCTGCTAGAATCGTTAAGGGTTGTATTGCGCGCTGGTGGCCATTGCCCAAGCGGCCACGCGCACAGGCACGATCATATATCACTTTGTCGCGCTTTCCGCCGCTTGTGTCTGATTACTTCGACGTGGTGGATGTTCGCGTTGTCTTTCAGCTGCAGCTCGCTCGTTTACCGCTCCGCGTCGCCTTCGTTCCTCTAAGCCTCAATTAATTAATTACTCACGGCACTCACTCACTGCACTCACTGCACGTCACTCACTCACTCACGTCACTGCACTCACTCACTTTTCACTCACTCACTCAGCTCACTCACTCACTCACTTCACCAAACTCAGCTCACTGCACTCCCACTCCAAACTCACTCACTCACTCATCACTCACTCAGCTCACTCACTCAGCTCCACTCAACTCCCACGCACTCCTCACTCACTCAGCCTCAGCACACATCACTCACTGCACTCACTCACTCACTCACTCTCACTTCACTCATCTCAGCTCACTCACCTCAACTCAAGCACTCACTCACTCACTCACTCACTCACTCACTCAGAACGCACCCACCCGCCCAGCCAGACACCACCCACACAACGCACCCACCACCCACCCCGTCACTCACTCCACGTCACTCACGCACGCCACGCCAGCGCACGCAACGCCAGCACATCAAACTCAATCATATAGGCGCGACTGCGGCTAACTGCACTTACAGAGGTCGCGGTGGACCATCATAATCCATCACGATATCAACTCATTCTCCGTCGTACTCATTCGCATGCGCAGCCCTGCCGTATAGCAGCAGAACTAGCTGTTATTGATGTCATCTGGCGGCGCAGAATGCAGAATGCATCGACTCACGGCGTAATTAGTAGCGCCCACGGTCGCGTAATGAAGCATATTCGGTTAGCACGCGACTACACCCAGCCGCTGCTACTGCTGCTGATGGGAGATGTAGTCGGAACATGTGTGTGCCGGGGCTACAACACAAAGAACGTCATCTCTCTCTCTCTCTCTCTCTCTCGTCTCTCTCTCTCTCTCTCTTCTATCTTGTTGTGTGTGTGTGTGTTGGTGTGTGTTGTGTGTGTGTGTGTGTGTGGTGTGTGTGTGTGTGTGTGTGGCGCGCGCGCGTTTGGTCTGTGTCTGTGTGTTGTGTAGGTGTGTGTGTAGAGAGAGAGAGAGAGAGAGAGAGAGTGTGTGTGTGTGTGTGCGTGTGTGATAATGTGTGGGAGTGGGGATGGGGTGGGTGAGTGGGCTACAAAAAACGAGGCTTGTGAAATCTTAAACTAATCCACCCTGGCACCAACGGGATTTTATTTTCGAGTAATGGATTCTAGAGTGAATCTAGAATGATTCTAGAGTGAAGAATAGATCTATTATTATTCACTCCTGGTATTATCATGTCTTCATACTATATATATATGATTGATATTTTTTCAACAAAGGTTCTTCTCAGACTATTTTGCAATCCGTACTTCAGGCGGTTGGTCGAGTGTAGAACAATGCGCAACAATGTTCATCGTACTGGCAAAAAGTAATAATCACAGACGAATTCAGTGACGAATCGTCGTCGAGTGTCTCCCCTCCCTTCCCCGCAGGCTCGGTCCGTCGCCAAACCACCCGCCACCGCCGCCAACGCTGTCGCCGACGGGACTAGAATGTAATGAGTTTCCATAGTAACCGATTCATTATTTACACCATCTGGCTCCAGACGCGCGCAATTAACTACTACTACGCGCCGACTGCTGCCACGCCCTACTGTTGCTAACTGCTGCTACTGCTGCTACTGCTGCTAGCCTACTGCTGCTACTTGGTTGCTCGCTGCCTGCTTCTGCTGCTTGGCTTGGTGGGCTGAATTGCTGTGCCTGATGTCTACTGCGCACTGCTGGGCTGCTGTGACGTGGGCTCTGGCTGACGCTGGGCCGTGATGTGTGGGCTGCGTTTGCTGCTGCTCGCTGTTTGCTACTGCTGCGCTGTGTGCTAGCTGCTGCTTGTGCCTGCTATGCTTCGCTGCTGGGTGGTGGTGTGGTGCTGCTGCTGCTTCTGGCTGCTACTGCTGCTGCTGCTGATGGGGTGGTCGGTGTGGTGTGTAGTGGTGGTGGTGGTGGTGTGGTCGGTGGTGGTGTGGTGGTGGGGGTGGTGGTGGTGCTGCTGCCTTGCTGCTGCTTTGCCTGGTGCTGGGCTTGGCCCTGGCTACTGCTGCTAGAGGTGGTAGTGGTTCTGCTGGCTTGCTGCTTGCCTGCTTCTGCTGCCTGGCTGGTGCGCTCTGCTGCTGCTGCTTGCTGCTGGTGCCTCTGCTGCTGCTGCTGCGCTGCTGGTGCCTCTGCTGCTGCTGCTGGTGCGCTGCTGGTGTGGTGGTGGTGTGGTTGATGGTGTGGGGTGTGGTGGTGGCTGCTGGCTACTGCTGCTGCCTGGTGCTGCTGCCTGCTGATGGTGGTGGTGGTACACAAAACACACACACACACACACACACACACACGCCACGCCACGCCACGCACGCACGCACGCCACGCGGCACGCACGCCACGCACACACACACACACACACACACACAAACACACACACACACACACACACACACACACACACACAACATATTAATACTTGATATAATATATATATATACAGTGTGATTTCACGCATTACGCGATGCAGCCGACATATTACTACTCGTCGGCGTGCTTGACCGCTGACGACGTGCGACGGTGCAGGAAACGGAAAGTGCGGTTGTGGGAAGTGTCGTAGTTTATAACAGTGGCGCCTGACGCTTTAGGCTCGGGCGCGTGGCAATAAAAGCTTCATATCACTTCAACAAGATTTGCGTTAGAAAAATGATTGACTGCTAGAGCGCCTATATAATATTTCATACATCGCTTATGAAGTTCACTTCAATATGATGCAACTTTATCGATTTAAATCGACCGAGATCGACAATCACTCAAACACTTAGAACCATATCATATCTGCCAGCTCGCGAAGGCAGAACGAAATGCACTAAGTCTTAAATCAGTCAGTTTGCGAGCAGCGTGAATAGACGGTCATCTATAATGCGACTGCGACAGCTGATCAATGAATCATGTAGTCAGCGCGGCAGCTTCGCTCTATTCTACGATATATATGCAGAACGTTAATATGAAACTAGATGATAATCAATCATTAATCATATATATATATATATATATACGTATAAATAATAAATTATATATATATATATTATACGCACACGCACGCGCACGCGCACGCTCACGCACACGCATACGCCCACGCGACGGGCGCCACGGCGGCACGGCGGCGCGATAGCGCACACACACGCACACACGCACACACACGTCAACTTGAAGATTATGTCATACAGCAAGTAAAATATGTCAGTTTACCACACACGAAGGAGCTTTCGCGTATTGGGGGTGAGTGTACGACTCGGGTACAAGACTACAAATCCGCGCTGCGTCTTGTGCAAACAAGGACGCATACTCGCAACACATGTGCGACGAACATCTGCAGCCTATGACAGACCGAACGCAAACCGTAGCTCGGCTGGCTATACACAATGAACTCGCAGTCTGAAGTGATGTTGGGCCTCGGTGGGGGATGGCTGCAGGCCAATATGAGCAAACATTGTTGTGACGATCAATGACTCGCTATGCGGCTGCAATGGTTCGCCGATTCGGTACATTTCTAACTACAAAGAAACCCCATTAGGACAAAAATCGGTGTTTATTTATAATCACGTGACAACGGCAGACGTGTTTGCCAATCAGGCGCACGGAATTCGCTCTCCGGTTTTCACTAAAAAGACATTTTTGTCACGTAATTGGTGGCAAGTGAGAAAGAAAAAAGATAGAGAGAGAGAGAGAGAGAGCGCGTGAGAAAGAGAAAGAGAGGGAGAGAACGAGAGAAAAGGGGAGAGGAAGAAAGAGGGGCAGAGAAGGAGAGACAGACAAATAGACAGGCAGACCGAAAAATATAGAAAAGGAAAGATCGAGACCGGGGTGCGAGAGTGGGTGAGATAGGAAGGGAAAGACAGACAGACAGACAGACAGACAGACAGACAGACAGACAGACAGACAGACAGACAGACAGACAGACAGCACAGACAGACAGACAGACAGACAGGAAGAGAAGAGAGGAGAGGACGAGAGAAGGGAGCGACGAGCTGCATGAAGAGAGGAGAGAGAGACGAGAGAGAGAGAGAGAGAAAGAGAGGGAGAGAGAGAGCGACGAGCAGAGCTGCTAGAAATAAGGACGAGGAAGAGACCGAAAAAATATAGAAAAGGAAGATCGAGAACTGGCGGTTGCGAGAGTGGGTGAGATAGGAGCGAGAGACAGGGACAGAGACGAGACGACGAGAGGAGAGACGAGATCGAGAGACGAGAGAGCAGACGAGAGAGAAAGAGGAGAGAGAGAGAGCTGTAGAAATAAGAGAGGAGGGAGAGCGCGAGAGCGAATAAGAGCGAGCGAGAGAGGTGTGGGGACGAACAAACACACATGTAGCGCGCAACGCATAGATTTCCGTCATTTACCGACAGCTCCACCTTAATCGAGTTCATGCACGTTAACAAACTTTCTCAATATTTACCCACTGATATCTGCAGTCGCTGGTCAAATCACCCGCCGTGTCACGCCTCCTCACTAACGCAGCGGTACACCACTATTAGTGATCACTGTAATAATTGCGACCTGCAACGAAGAAACACGAGTCCGCTAATAATGCCACCGTATATATACCTGTAGCCTGAGCTCGGAACACCATACGTGCGCCGTAGGATGTACGCACCAAACCACGGGGGCGATGACCCATAACGCATATAGGTATGCGCGTAGCATGTAGCTCTTAGAACTATAGCCATTCGTTCTGCCACAGGGCTGTGCTGTGGCAGGCAGGCTGTGCTGTGGCAGGCAGGCTGTGGTAGAGCGAAGGGCTATAGTTCTAGAACACGTACAGTCATATACATTACATCAAGAGTGCATAATAGAGATAATCTCTATTATGTACTCTTGCTTACATCAAGCTCTTGTTTACATATAGATTATATACATTATATCAGGAGTTAATAAAGACAAATATATTATTATATAGTCATGTAGAGTTCTAGAGCTATAGTCAGCACGTACCGCGCGCTTCAGGGCAGCTGGGGGCTCGACGTGCATTATTCGACAAGACACAATGTAGACATAACCGCTAGATCATAGGTGTGACTTGTGTAGTGGGGGAGAAAAAGAAGACTTGTTACATCTATATAATGGCTTTGAATATGGGGATATAAATAAAGGGGAGTCCATTGAAGACTGGAAATGTGACGATACCAAGTTACTTAATATTGCTTCCGACGACGTGAGGAAATTACTAAAATATAGGGAAAATCAAAGAATAAGATTAGCAGAATTAAATGCTGGAGGTACAAATTAATGAAAATGATGAGATGAAAGTTCATATTCCAAGAATATCCTCGCACCTTCACCAGAAGTGATGCCTTGTGAAATACAAGAGTGGGACAATATACGATACGATACGATACGATAGGTAATGCGCGGTGGAAGGGACGGGGGCAGTTCGTGGCTAGTTACGACCCCGTAGAAACATCTCTCTCTCCCTTCCTCTCTCTCTCTCTCTCTCTCTCTCTCTCTCTCTCTCTCTCTCTCTCTCTCTCTCTCTCTCTCTCTCTCTCTCTCTCTTTTCTCTTTCTCCTCTCTCCCTGCCCATCTCTCTCTCCCTCGTCTCTCTCTCCCTGCCTCTCTTCTCTCTCGTCTCTCTCTCTCTCTCTCTCTCTCTCTCTCTCTCTCTCTCTCTCTCTCACTCTCTCTTTTCTCTCTCTCTCCTCTCTCTGTCTCTCTCTCTCTCTCTCTCTCTCTGCTTTCTCTTCCTTTGATCTCTTTCTCTCTCTCTCTCTCGCATTCTTTCTCGATCACTCTTCCCCTCCCCCTCTCCCTCTCTCTCTCTCTCTCTCACTCTTTCTCCCTCTCCTCCCTCTATTCACGTTGCCAGAGCAGCCCCCGTACGTATATCTCTCGTCTGTTCGTATAGTACTGCGCGCTGGTGCATCTCAGGATCGTCCGAGATACGACAGTGACCTTCGTACGTGCGGCCGTGTTATCCGTGACGGCTATAAGCTGTCGGTCGTGTCTCCTGGTAAATCAGCCGTGGAGAGCCTTGAACAAGGCCGTGTGGACGCTACACAATTAACGCGACTTCTACACAATTGTGGTGCAGAGTTAGTGGGCGTGGGTTAAACATAAATGGCGTCCCCGTAATGGCTATATGCACATGCAGGTTGAACAAGGTAAACGCTACACGTAGAGGTTAGTAAATTTTCAGTATAGCCTCTAATTGCATTGGCTTTCAAGAACACTATATGTCATTTGTGTGTTTAGTAAAACGACGATTGATTTCCTCGCACGTAAGCAGCAACAAGGCATTGTCGTTTTCCGTAGCCGTGCAGCTGGTTTTTTTCTGTTTGCGTAATTTTCTTTGTGTTCGTACAGTCCCGTAAGAGTGGTAGCTCGTGTACCATTGAAAAAGTGCTATAGCTCGATTTAGTTATTACTGAGTGTAGACATTGTCGATTAGGTGACGCATATTTGTATACGTATCATCTATGAGGCAATGTATGCGTATTTAAGGAATTTGTTTACATGAGGTTGGCAGCATAAACCATAGCTGACGGACACAAATAAAAAATAACATGTAAATATTAATTCGCCAAGCAATTTTCCATAGATTCGCAATATCATCGTACTTACCTACGGCGTACAAATTTATCGGCTGTTGAAAGATAAGCGGAACTATGCTGTCTATCCAGAAACGTAACACGCACACATTAAATTTACTACATGCGTACTCGTAGACGCCTCTAATGCATACTGCTAGCAACTAGGGAGGCAACACAAAATATATGACTCACTCCCGCGACTCCATATTGGTAGTTAGACGGCTGCCATCTTCATCTCGCTGCCTAACATTACGGATAATTCGTTTGCTGTTGCCAGTCTACACGCAGCTGGGATAAGAGATGAGGATGCGCAGCCTCCACAAATGCTACATGAAACAACTGCTGCCATCTATTAGGGGGATTCTACACGAAATAGAACACGTAAGGTTTAACAGCATGAAGGCCTATCTGCATAGGCAGGCTGTGCTATACATAAATCAAGTTGTCTGTAAATAGTCACCATTATGATAAAACTAGCAAAGGTAATTACAATGATAATGCTAAAACGGATTCCGGAGACATGATTTAAATAAGAAACAAGTCGATAACTGACTGTAAACACTGCTGTTGGTAGAAGGTGAAAGGGGGACAATTTCAAGTTTCCCAGGTAAAGAATTTGTTTGTTCCCATTCGCCATTGTCAAATCCCTGTTTACGGTTAACTAAATTCGCTAGTTCGGCCTTCCCGCATTCCGGTTGATACTTGCGTCTCACGAATCACGGGATCCAGAATCCTCATTTATGGAAGATTTTTTTGCCGATTTTCCGAGTATTAAAATGGTCAACACCCGCTTCACGAAAATAGCCATCCCCACCTCATGTTTGGGTTTTAATGTAATTATGGAAGACACACACAGACGTATAGTAAGCTCAGACTACACCGAACCAGAACGACAGAAACAGCTCAGCGTTATTAAACACACCCTAAAGTCATTTACACTGCAATTTATAATATATTTAAAATTATAATACAACACGAATAGTCAAACTATGTCAAAAAAGCATCGAATGTTCTCGAAGCATCTATATGTTAAAGGCATCGACTTGCGTTTAATGAAATTAATCTTTAGAGCCTACGCGTCTACTCTGATAATCCGTTTAGTAATGAAGCCTCCCACGTGAGAGTGGTGGCAGCACGTTGTCGCTGTGGCTTCAGCAGTGTTCGACACTGCGCAGTGCAAGGCGAGCCGAGATCGCATCCGCGTTGTCGCTACTACTGCTGCACACCCACACACGCCGTGTCATTCACTCAGCACACGAGTAGGCGGGTAGTTGGCATCGCATCGCCACGCCGTCACACGCATCTATCGCGACGCACGTATTCTCGCACACCTGTAAAGCTACAACCGAAATCCGCATCACAATGTCCAGCGGGAATGCGGTACATCGTAGGATGCATTGAGTTATCACTCGATACGCATTTCGCTTCGAATTTCTTTTTCCCTTCTTCCGAGTATTTCCTTCATCGTAAATGGGACGCTGTTAGAGAGATGCCCTGCGTTTCCGATCGAGCTGCGACGCCGGACGGCAAACTCGTTGGGCGATGACGATCCGCGGCCGGATTTCCGGATTACGTTCCCGTTTCGACTCGGATTTTACCGGCGCGTTAAAGTTGAGACTGTCGCTCGAGGACCGATCACAAATCATGCACTGCGTGTGACCGGAAGACACGGTTCCGTTCTTACATCCGGTCACGATTTCCCCGCACGATGACGAAAGACAGGCTACCGGCGCTACGAGCGGTGAGTTTCACGCTTGTGTTATTTCTTGACATCAGACGGGTAAGTTTTTATCGTTGCGTGATGCTTAATCATTTCATTATCTCGTCGAGTCATCAACATGTAACTATATAAGGAGTACGTAATGGGCACTTTTGACATGTTAGTAAACCTTCCATTGTTTTGCCGCGACATACTCCGCTATCATTTACCCCCTAAATTAGCTCTAGAACTATAGCCCTTCTCTCTCCCACATGCGCGTGGAAGAGCGAAGGGCTATAGTTCTAAAGCTACCCCTAAATATGCCAATATATTGATATTCTGTGATAACTTTAATTTGCCTCGAGCATATTCTTACGTGGGTTCTATTAATGTTTCCGGTTACCAGAGCCAGTACCACGAAGAAAATGGATTGGAGGACGTCGCCACTGTGGACATGGACGGAGGAAGTGCATTCATGCCAGAGTTCTTCAATGAGGTATACTATGCTGGCGCGCTTGCGGTGTATTAAGAGTTAGTAGCAGATGCGGATCGAACTCACTCTTCTTATGTATGTAAATTATTGGTGTTTCAAACACACCGAGTACTCAAATGATAGTAGAAATACGTGTAAGGTGTGCAGTAGGATACAGCATATACCGCAGACATGGTTGAGGCTATTGATTCTGTCAGGATCGTCACTTGGACCCTACCGCAATTCGTCGCATAAACTTTGTTTCGCATTTCTTCGTAAATCCGCTCACTTGCTTGTAGTAAAACCCACTTACGTGACATCCCTACGGGCGTGCTTACTACCATAATCAGATTTCTCTCAATAATGTCTACAAAATTCATTACGCCATAACGCTAAAAAGTACATTAAATCTGACGCTTCGTGATATCATAACAACGCGTGTATACACACTGACGTTATATTAATTTCTATATCTAGAAGGAAATCACGGTTATCGTCAGGCAAACAATCCACGACTGAAGGGAAAATACTTTTCTCGACTAATGTCATCGTCTCTATGGCTATATCACGCCCCAAGCTAAGCCTCGTCAGATACGTAAAGAAACGTGTTCAGAAAGACTCGGGCTCCGCATGACAAGCACAGGTGTCATATGCATTAAGCTTCGTATGCGCGAGGCTATATTAGAATAAACCCGCACGCGCGCACCTATATATATATATGTATGTGTATATATATATTATATGCACTCATACATACTACAATTGATACTACGCACTGTAAAAAAAAGAAGCTTTTAACGGTGACACGTTACTCACCGGGGCTACAGCTACAGCTACAGCGGTGTTATTTACTGACTAGCCGGCTGCCCGTGTGGGTGGCAGGATTTGCCAGGTCTCTCAGAAACTCAACATCATTGTTCTCTCTATCGCGCGCGCACGTCGAAACGCATACAGATCTAGCCGCGTAACGGATAACGCTGTCTCCCCGCGGAACGGCTTGTTTTGAGCGCATCTACGCTGTCGCCAGTATAAGATTACGAGATGGAGATGCACGCACAATGCACAATGCACAATGCACAATGCACAATGCCCTGCGATGTTTGCCTCGGGGTATATAAGCCACGCGCGCCCACACGCGCCGTTACGGTGGCGTCTACATAAACGCGTTCGTTAGAGAGAAACGCACGCGGTTAAAGGTCGCAGAGATGTCTGAGACGTCTGAAAAGCATGTGTTCTCGGTCCGTGTACGCGAGGCACGAAGATGCAGCCTGTTCTGCTAGCATCTATGACAAATACGACATATACGCTCTCCTATGACACAATTTGTCATAGGCAGATTCTTCCTATGACAAATATTGTTGTATGTGTTGTGCGCATAATAGGAGTTTAGGAGCGCTATTATGAACGCAAGCAGTGAATTTCAGCTGTAAAGCGGAACGAAGTTGACTCGCCAATATCTATCATAGGAAGAATCTTTCTATGACAAATAGTGTCATAGAAGAGCGTACATGCGTATGTCGTATTTGTCATAGATGCTAGCAGAACATGTTGGAAGATGCGCACATTATGCTAATGACCACGCACGGTTCAAGAAGTTGCGAATTAGCTTAATTACAATTAGTGGTTCGAAATGTGTGTGTGTGGGTGGGGACATCGCACGTGACCGCTGCTATTGATGTACCGAAACCCACGCCGCGGTCATCGGCCGATTCAGTGAAAAATCGTTTGCAATATATTGCCAGGTGCATAGGGGGAGTGATCTTGTTCAGTGCAGTACTCCGCTAGTGTACAAAGTCCGTAAGCCCTCTCACTTATTACCCGAAGAGAAATGAGAATTGAAACGGCTTTCTCTCTCTCTCTCTTTCTCTCTCTCTCTCTCTCCTGCTCTCTTCTCACCCTTTCCTCTCTCTCTCTTCGCGTCTCTCTCTTCTTCTCTCTCTCGCCATCACACTGCTTTCTCTCGCTCCCTCTCTACTCGGCCGGCTCTTCTCTCGCTCGCTCTCATCGCACTCCTCCTCAATCTCTCTGACTATTATATATATATTAGTATAGTATATATTATAGACCTTAGAGATTCATGAGAGAGCAAGATTAGTATCTATATAAACATGCCTTCTTTTAGCCTTTCTTGTTTACATGCTAAAATTCGTAAAGAGCCTATACGCTTACCTTTCGGTTAGGTAGGTGAGGTTGGGTAGAGGGAAGCGGCCAGATCATCGCAGTGAAATGATCATCGCAGTGCTCCTTACTGATACATGTACCTGCTTGTTTACATGTCATCAGGAGTGAATAATAATAAAAATCTCTAAATATCGAAAGAATCGAATCTATAATTATTCCCTCCTGATGTCATTTATTCTATAGCTCAGAAATTATAATTGTGCGCGTTTATATGAATAAGGAAAGACAATACTAGCAACAGATTCATTATTTCAAGCAATGACCTTAAACTGTTAAGTTTTACAGTTTTATTAATAAGTTTTACAGTGACCTCTGCACGTCAAAATAAACCCATTCGAGCTCGTTTAGCGGTTTATATAGCCTATATTTCGATTAATTTATCCTCTGATCAAATTTTTTTTCTCGTGGGCGTCCACATTAGAAACCTGTCGATAAATAAAGCAAGGTTTGATATTCACTCGCCGATTTCCGCGCCCGATAGCTACCCGTAATTACACGGATTCGGTAACGATGATAATTCTATATTCCGGGGGGTCATTAGCCTGCTATAGAACGGTTTCATGTTCGAGACTGAATAGAGTCTATGGCGCTACAACCTCGCATCTCACCTCGCATTTTTACAATTCATTGTATACGAAATTTCATCGGTGTCTAATGAGATGGCAATCACGTGCGCTGTGTGTTAGTATGATTACGTAAACGCGGCGTAGAGAGAATATATCGCTGTCGCTCGGTGTGGTTGAATGTAGATATTTATAATGGCGTTGTTGTCTAATGATTTCGAAAACAGGATACCTGAGATACGATCATCGGGTAACGTAAAATAGCAGTGGAAGATATTTTACAATCATGCACAGATTCTAAAACTAATTCTAAACAGATTCTAAACAGTGCTCCAGCAACTGAAATGAAATCAACACGCATACGCGCGCACGCACGCACGAACGCACGCCCGTACAGACGCACGCACGTACGCAGGCACGCACGCGCGCACGCCCGTACGTACGGACGCACGCGCGCACGCAGGCACGCACGCACGCACGCACGTACGCACGCCCACGCGCACATGCAATTTATATCATTTAGGTCGCCTTTATTCACGAGTGAGCGCATTATTGCGTCGTAATATATTACCCCGCGCAGCTGCGGCAATTGTGTTTCACCACAGAACGCATATAACACGATTACGACTGCGCACGGTGACCATTTATTACGAGTGACATGACGCATATTCGATGATCGTAGAATCAGCCGCAGTCTTTTCTTTTCGTTTATGCATCATTGTGGTCGGGTATCTCGCGGGAGTATTAACACGAGTGAATAGATCGCACGATACGCACGTGCATGCAGGTGAGTCTATATAGTTACAAAGTGACAGTGCTTTTTCTGTAATTTGGCACGAAGTCAAACGAGAAGACATAATTATTGTTTCAAGCCCTTTAGCGCCATTCATAGCCATGCGTTATTAGCGTGTATATTATTACACGACATGCGGCTGAGGTTTAGTGTTTGCATGCAGCTTTGGCGTTTAGGAAGATGATCATTATTGCCGACGTGGAAATTGTGATTCTATCGTCGTATTTATCTCCTCAAATTATATATATATATATATGCAAGATCGCTACGTAGCTTTAGAAGAGCGATTGTTACCGAATCCAGCTACCGTGCCGTTCGTCTGAAAGTCACTCAATGTCGGTTTTTATTCCAAAATGCACATAAAACGTTCGACGAACTTGAACATCGGCTGAACGCGATAGGAAACATTATATGCTCGGCGTGTCGCCTGCACGGGACACCTTAATACCGTAATTACCAATTTCCCTAATCATTCGCAGTCACTCGAGTTGCAGTAGACGGTATACGGTTAGCCCTACGGTAATATCAGGCGTTGCAAAAAACAAAAATTCGTTTAAAAATCCGTTTGAAAATGTGCTTGCTTATTCACTCCCGATGTTATTCTATACGAACCCGCGTTAGAGCAAACACTGACAAAGGAACTCTGGTAGCAAACTCAGAGAAGGTGAAAGTAATCGGTTAATAGGTAATAGGTTATTATAGGTGATAGGTATAATGGTTGCTCCCAGCAAGATTAGCATGGGATGCTCAAGTATCACATTCTTGCTATTATTAGGTCGCCGCGTTCTCGGATTGGAAGGTAAGGTGATATAACACGTGTATATGTTCATATCCCCGAGGGCGTGGGTCATTCGCCACGGCTTTTGGCCTTAATACTAGGGGTAGACATCAGTCGCAGCTGTTCGCTAATGCCGCACTGAGAGTAGCATGGGAGTATTATCCAAAAAGCAACAGTTCCGCTAGCGTGGGATGTCTTAAGATGGCGGTTCATGGACTTACAGCCAGCGTGTGTGCCGGCATAGCAGCGTAAGCTTTCACTTCCCCGAAAATCGGGGAGTTAAGAGGGCGAGAGGTTAATGGCGCTAGCTATTCTTGTGCGAGCATAAAATATAGAGCAAGCGAAGCACGCAACCTGCAACAACGAACTCGTTATATAGATCGACGTCTTTTTATAAAATTAACGCTCGCGGTTATCTTCCGTTTTTTTCCACACCGGCAAATTTTGCAATTTTGTTGTCTCCGGCAAAACGAAGAAGCGGAGGTGGAAACGCCATGCTGTGAGCGCATACTGAGATCGGCACGATGAAAGGCGCAGCGGTGACGTGTGGAAACGAGTCGTCGTCTGCGGTAATTTGAAATTCTGCGGCCCGTTCCGGCGGTGCGGTGACGTTCCTGACATTTCGGCTCGGCTGCGCACGCGAGCAGGACGGACGCGACATTGTCATTGTGTTGATTACGCGGCAAGGATTCGCGGAAGCCACGCCCGTCCGCCCTAATGACACGCATGCAAATTACACTAATGAGTCCGTGTAGTAACACGCTGATCAGCGGTCGGCGGGTTTCTCTGCTTACGCATTATAAACAGATAACGCGTTCACGTACACCTTCACGCTAATGCCCATTTCGCCCTAATGTGTTGCAGCCGCTCTAACAATATCGCTGGTGTCATTTTGCGTTTAGTGCTTGCGTGGCTATAGTTATAAACACCAAAAAAGTGACAAAATTAATGGATTAGTAAAAAAAAAAGCGGAGAAAACGGAAACAGGAATACACAACAAAGCGCGAGATGAAAATGATGTGAAGGCGGATTCTGCATTTACCTCACTCTTGTTGCTTCGATGGAAGTCGCTTATTTTTAAGCAACTATATATACTGTAGTGTCACTAACCCGCTGCTGCTGCCTACGCAAACAACATGATATCAGAAGTACCTATACTCTGAATATCCCCCCCCCTATATATCCCCCTCTATATATCTCTATAGGATCCCAGGGGGGAATTCTCTATTATCTACTTCTGATGATATAGAAAACGCAACTGTGAAAAGAGTACTATCAAGAGTCCAGTCCTCTTATGTTAATAGTTGAACGCATGTGTGTGTGTGTGTGTGTGTGTGTGTGTGTGTGTGTGTGTGTGTGTGTGTGTGTGTGTGTTACATGTGTTATTAGCTATTGATGTAACATATAGACCGTATATTGAGTGTTGCGGCTTACGTCAATCGTCTTTATATGCCTACGTTGTATACCGTAGAGTGAGATCTAGCTAATACCGAAGTACAGTCTACACGAATTACTTACTACTATTATGCTATATATATATATATATATATATATATATATATTATCTGAATATATATATATATATATATATATTATTGAACTTATATATGCGCGCTTTTTTTTCCTTTTGAGTCCTCGAGAAGAGAGGGGTCAGCGGTAACCGTAAACCGTAACCGTAAATGTAACAACTGTTTTAGCTTATGTCACATCAGGATACCTCAGGATATATTTCCGAACTCAGGCCTAGGCCTCTCTATATTCGGCTCCTTCTTTCTACATGCTTCCAGTGGAGAAGTGCGGTAGTCGCAGTGAAGACTCTCATTCTGCCACTGACTATCCAGTCGAGACTGTTTTTAGGTTTGGTGAGCACACAGTGTTGTCGCTTAAACTATTCCATGGTTGTACTATGCGATTGCTGAATGAGTATTTTCCTATGTCACCGATGAGGCTTCTACGAGGGAGCCATGGTAACGGGATTCGTGTATTAATACTATTATACAACCGATGGACGCCGCTTCATGAATGGTATCAGTCTACTTGTCGGCTCATCGCTAACGCTTGTTCTTGAGCTCGTTTACGACAAGTATATGAATTTGAGCTTAGTTTTGGAACAATTCCCGTATCGAGTGCAAGCCATGTTGGTTACATTGGCGAAGATTACCCATCTTGCTTGCAAGAGGTGTAATGTGCGTCTACTCTTTCTGTTAGTGAGTATGTCTGAAGAAGAGCAATTCGTGGTTATCACATTTGCTCAGCTTGGTTCAGTAGCACCGTGTACTAAATTCGTTTAGATATCTTCCAAAGTAGTATATTTGTATTTATTAAATGGTCCAGTGAACACGCACTATTACAAAATTACGAAAAACGTGTGAACGTGTGTGGCGTGGGGGGGGGGTGCGTATGCGTGTGCGTGTGCGTGTGCGTGTGCGTGTGCGTGTGTGTGTGCGTGCGCGTGCGTGCGTGCGTGCGTTCGTGCGTGCGTGTGTGTGTGTGTGTGTGTGTGTGTGTGTGTGTGTGTGTGTGTGTGT
>NW_014577168.1:497602-500616 GCF_000485595.1 Priapulus caudatus | reverse complement strand
AGAGAGAGAGAGAGAGAGAGAGAGAGAGAGAGAGAGAGAGAGAGAGAGAGAGAGAGAGAGAGAGAGAGAGAAGAGAGAGAGAAAGAGAGAGGGAGCACGCGCGAAAGCGAAATGAGGGGCGAGGGGAGTGATAAGAGGAGAAAGAGGCGCTACGTGATATATGGTCCGCATATACTAACGACGCATCTGATCGACACAAACGTTCATACATGCGACGTTTAGCCTCCATTCACGATAACGTCTTTAGCTTGTGTGTGTGTGTGTGTGTGTGTGTGTGTGTGTGTGCGTGCGTGTGTGTGTGTGTGTGTCGTGTCGTGTCGTGTGTGTGTGTGTGGTGCGTGGTGTGTGTGTGTGTGTGTGTGTGTGTGTGTGTGTGTGTGTGTGTGTGCGTGCGTGCGCGTGTGTGTGTGTGTGTGTGTAACTATTATAGTCGGCGGGCGAAAAACGTTGCCGTAAAAATAAAACTACTTGGTAGGAATATAATGGTAACGCATGTAATCGATGTACTGATATTCACTCCACTATTTCCTTGCTTTTGCTCCGGATGAGGTTCTCTCTCGTCGACTGATCACAATGATACAATGTGTGTGATCACATAATGAACACCAACATATAATCCCGACATTGTTCACATCACGCGTATACGATGAGTAATAAGATAGGTATCGTTAATTTGATAACTTTACTGTACACGATAACCTATCGGATATGCCTGCATGACGTCATCGCGCATCAAGGTCGTCGAAGACACGAAATACATCGACGCACACTAACGGAAATCGGATTAAAGGGCCGGAAACGTATAGAACATCTCGGTTGTCGACAATGATTTCCCTTCGTCGCTCGGATTTCTTAGATGACGTTAATATGACGCTTGGTTTGGCAGCGCGCGAATTTCGTTGAGCAATAATGAAGCCGAAATCAACGTAATTGAAACAAATAATGCTCGCGTCCATCTCTTGCGGTAATGCCTGCTTCCATAAGCTGTCGACATGCGTGTAAGTAAATTGCGCGCATAAGTGCATACGGAGTAATACGAATGCTCTGAATGGCGTCCTTCACTGTAATCGTCGCTTCAACGAGAGTGATACAACCGACGTACTGCCATGATTAATGCGTTTGCAATATGAAATTACGTGCGTTAGTGTATAACATAGGTGTATAGTGTCTCCACGTAAACACGCTTCCATTCTGTGAACTATAGCTGTTGCGGTGAACCGCTTCACTGTTCGGTGTTCGTGTCATTGAAAAAGAATTTTGCTTCTACCTTTAGTTGGGTTTTCGAATGTATTTTGCAACCTGAGTCTGTTAGTAACCGAATGGTTTAGGTGTAAATGCGTAAAAAAGCTAAACTGTTGCCAGTGTTATATTCATCATATTGAAGTATGTTATGATTACCACGACGCCTTTTTGCTGACAAATCATTATATATATATATATATATATATATATATATATATTGCTGACAGAACAAGATTTAGCGCAAACGCCGATCTGCACACTATATTTCAAGCAGGACAAATCTTGGGGAAAACGCCAACAATTCGTCACGTTAATGTGCCTGTAGTTCCTTTTCGGTATGACCAACATGTCGAGAATTTCTAACGAACTGCACGCACTGGCGCATAGGACAATTAATCAGGTTAAACTAAGTTAATTAAGTGCTGCAGTCAGCGGTTTTCATAGCGCGACACCAATTGCGGTTATTGATGATGTAAGTAAGCACGATGATAAACTTACACGACAAGCCCAGGTAGGCGCGTGTTTAATGTAAACGCACTAGCAGTAATAGACGTTCGAGTTTTCGCACAGTCGCGCACCCAAGCACACACACACATACACCCGCACGCATGGGCGCACGCACGCATGTACGCACGCACGCATGCACGCATGTACGCACGCACGCATGCACGCATGCAAACCCACATGCACGCACACCGACACACACACACACGCGCGCGCGCACGCGCGCACACACACACGCACACACACACACACACACATACACATGCACACGCACGCATATGCGCGTACCTACTACGTACGCCCACTCAGGTACGCACCTATACGATGTTGTCTGATAAAGTCGTCTGTATGCGCCTAGCTATTGTGAGCGCGGCACGGCGCTATATACCGTGATATATTAATTCGTCACTCCGTCGGCAGATCGCGCGCAAGCTTCGGTGTGAGCGGTGAAACAGTAGGCACGGGGGAAATGAGTCTACTCAGTGACCACAGCGTGTGGCCATCGCAATCCCGCAATGCTCTCCCACGCCGACGAGCGAGAGGGTGCTAGTTGTATTTCGCGCACGCTGGGTTGCCGACAACCGCCAGGTTTAATGCAGACGAACGCTGCAGGTTTGAAGCATGGCGTTCGACAGTCGTTTAGCCATGATTGCACCGGACATATACCGCCGCGCATGCGCACTAGCATCGCGGGAAAAAGTGAGGACTTGCTTGCTACGGGAGTGTCGGGGGGGGGAGGTGGCTCGGTCACTGGAGTTACGCTAGGTTAGGTTAGCCTTGCTTGCTACGGGAGTGTCGGGGGTGTTGGTGGGGGGGGGGGTCACTGGAGTTTCGCTAGGTTAGATTAGCCTTGCTGATGCCTGTCCGCCTGCCGGGATGCAGTGACAGTGGACGGCTGAGAGGCGACATGCTTCGCTGATAGATGTGCGGCGAGATGTCAGCAGACGCGAACAATTTTGTTTGGAATTTGTCAGCGTGCCGAAACAACGTGCCACGATGAAAGATATATGAGACGGGGGAGAATGGGTGGGGAGAGCGTGGGTGCGAAGAAAATAGATGGAGAGATAGCGATGGATAGTTAGAGAGATATTGGGATAGAGAGATAGAGAGATTGAGAGATTGAGAGATAGATAGATAGAGAGATAGAGCGATAGAGCTATAGAGAGATAGAGAGATAGAGAGATGGAGGAGGGAAAGAGAGCGAGAGATAAAGAGATAGAGAGATAGAGAGATAGAGAGAGGGGGAGGGAAAGAGAGCGAGGGATAAT
>NW_014577168.1:494547-497577 GCF_000485595.1 Priapulus caudatus | reverse complement strand
TGTGTGTGTGTGGTGTGTGTGTGTGTGTGTGTGTGTGTGTGTGTGTGTGTGTGTGTGTGTGTGTGTGTGTGTGTGTGTGTGTGTGTGTGTGTGTGTGTGTGTGTGTGTGTGTGTGTGTGTGTGTGTGCGTGTGTGTACAGAGTATGCATAATATCTGGTAGGAAAACGATGAGACAGCTCCCCTCCTTATATTGCAAAACAAAATTAAATAATAAACCTAATCTATCTACATAACCTCAAAACAAACGCAAAATATAATAGGAGTAAATGAACCCACCGGATTGTCGAACAAAATTAAAACCAACGACCGTAAATAATCATCACGAATATTATTTATTTCTTTTGAACGTATTCCAAAAACCATCTTTCAACGTGTCTCCAAATCTTGGCCTCCTCTCTCCCACCCTTAGCAATCTTCTCGGGCGTACGTGTGAGGGGCGACAGACAAGGATGAGTCAGAGTGTGCATTAGTATAAATGTACATCGTATATGGCTTCTATCGCGCGCCCATTAATCAGATACCGTTCATATATATACGTCTCGCCATCAAACATGGCGTTATAGAAGACATGTAAACCGGCTGTGCGTTTGGCACTAGGGTTGCGGATAGTCAACGCTCCTATGGTTTCCCGCATTCATTGCCGAGAAGGTAAGCGTGTGGCTGGTGTACTTATCCTGACTCGCATGACTCATCCTGGTGCGCGTATTCGAAGGGTTGAGAGTACACACGCTTGTTAATCTCGTGCGGTGTAGGCGAATGTTATCAAGATTCCATAATAGAAAAGTTTCTATTTCTATTTAATTTAAAATTTTTTTATTATCCATCTTTTCTATTACCTATCCATTATCTCAATCTAAAATGTTCTATTGTGGGCTATTGTTGTGATCTATTCGATGTTTATAGGTGGAATGGAAATGCATCTGTCGTGTCTAAGATCGTTATTGTATATGTGAGGATGATGTGGCAACAGAATGTGTTTGGATCAACATTGGTAATTACGTTATTGCGTTATTGTGTTATTGTGTTATTGCGTTATTGCGTTAATCATGTTTCCTTATAATGAGTAATATATGCATTGTATGAATGGATGGATGGATGGCTGAATGGATAGCTGGATAGACGGATGGATGAATGGATGGATGGATGGATGGATGTATGGATGTATGGATGTATAGATGGATGGATGGATGGATGGATGGATGGATGGACGGACGGACGGAAGGACGGACGTACGGGCGGACGGACGGACGAACGTACGTACGTACGTGTATATATGTATGTATGTATGTATGTATGTATGTATGTATGTATGTATGTATGTATGTATGTATGTATGTATGTATGTATGTATGTATGTATGTATGTATGTATGTATGTATGTATGTTATGTATGTATTTGTATGTATGTATGCTTATTATGTAGTGTATGATGTATGTATTATGTTATGTAATGTATGTATGTTATGTTGTATGTATGTATGTTGTATGTATTGTATGTATGTTGTATGTATGTATGTATGTATGTATGTATGTATGATATTTGTATGGTATTGTATGCTATGTATGTTATGTTATGGATGTATGTATGTATGTATGTATGTATGTATATTATGTATGTATGTATGTTGATGTACTATTTGTATGTATGTATGTATTATGTAATGTATGTATGTATGTATGTATTTGTATGTTGTATGATGAGTTGTATGTATGTATGTATGTGGTGCGTGCGTGCGTGACGTGCGTTGCGTGGCGTGCGTTGCCGTGCGGACGGTACGTACGTCGGTACGTTATGTAGGTATGTATGTATGTATGTGTGTATGGATGTATGGATGTATGGTATACATATATATATATATATATATATATATATATATATATATATATATATATTATACAACATAACAACGTAGCAAAGAAATGAAACTGAAAACCAGCCTTCCCAGTTGAGCAGGGCCACTTGATAAGCTAAATCAGAAGTCTGCACAACTGGCGTGCCACACATCTGCAAGGTAAAGACGTAATTTAAGTTTACTCGCGTGAATCAACCTATGGACGGACTCCACGCAGAGCTTCCTTCGCCAGCGCGCGGAGGACGAAATCTAAAGCCGTACACAACTTAGCAAGCAGGAGGGCGCGGTGGAAAATCTTAGCGATTTCACGGATACTGCGCCTACTGATTGGAGGGAGCAGTAGAACCTAATTGCGCAGATATTACCACTGCGCTGCTGCGCCAGGTGGTGGAGGCAGAGAATCACTGAACCCATGCGACTAAGTAAGCTCCGTAGTTCTCGCGTTCCTAAATCGATAAGTTCGGCTGGAAACGTACTGACTGACAGCTTCGGTATAACGAACGCCGTTTGGTGCGATTGCAACATCTTTTTGCAAGTGGGTAAAAAAAGAGGCGCGCTGCGTGAACGCACAAGTATAGGTATATAGTTGCCTTGGCTTTTTTTCGCTTTGGCCTCTTTTGCTTTGGTACAGTGCCAAAGTTTCGATCTTTCTCCTACACTTCAACAACTTTACCGATGGGAGCGACACTCGTCACTAATGGACACTATAAAACATAGATGGCGTCATGGACAGTAGACAGAAACATTGCACGTCATCCGCCTCGCGAGATTCCCAATGTCTAGCAGGGCTGTGCACGCACGGATTTCGTCCCTCGAGGGCGTAGCGTGCACGCAGTTAATAGTACGTAGAAGAATGCGTTGCAACCATAATAAATTCGTTCTCCCGAGTCCAAATAAGCGAATAAGGGCCGGTTTTTCTCAATTTCCCTCCTTATTCGAATTTCCTCCGAGTCCAAATAAGCGAATAAGGGCCGGTTTTTCTCAATTTCCCTCCTTATTCGAATTTCCTCCGAGTCCAAATAAGCGAATAAGGGCCGGTTTTTACTCCTCCTTCCCTCCTTCTGCCGCGTTTCCGAGCTAACGCACGGTTGCATTGACCATACACCACCACCATCACCACCGCCACATCATCATCACCACCACCATCACCACCACCACCACCACCACCACCACCAC